>NW_023460708.1:0-4370 GCF_013731165.1 Rhagoletis pomonella | reverse complement strand
TTTTGCTTGCCACATAAAAGCAAAACGTTCAAAATTATTGAAATCGGACTAAGATCACGGCTTTTCATATAACGGTAAATTTTAGAAATGCTCGAAACGTCAATATTTCGAAATTTAAGGACGCTAATTTATTAAAAATTGATACACCCCGGCTTACCATGTAGCGGTAGCTTTCGGAAAGGTGAAAAGGCATATATGTAATACTTGCGCCGGGTATTTAATGTTCGGCCCCGCCCGAACTTAGGCTTTCTTACTTGTTTGTTTTAACCTTTGTCACATTCTCATAGATAGCCGAGGTAATTACGCACATCTTGATACCCTAACTGATTTTCTCCGACAAATAGTTTATTCACTCCAAACAATTAAAAAAAGATACTTCTCCGTGAGTTGAAAATTTCGGGAATTTTTTTTTAAAAAAGATTTTCGAATATCATGACGAAATAAAAAAATGGGTGTCTTCTTTTTTCGACGAAGAATGTAAAAAATATATTTCACCCCAAAAAAAAAATATCGAAGTGTAAATATTGTATGGAAATACCCATAAATACTATTGACAGTTGATTGTGCATGAGATAGTTTCAATGTCAGCACCTCTTCCCTAAACTTCTTACCCTGGTTCCTTCAAACATTTTCTTAAGTTTTGGTAATACGGAAAACTGTCCGTTCTACGACTTTAGCTACAGCTTTATCAAGTTTCACAACAAAAATTCACAAGGAATATTTAAGGCTATTGTGATGTCTTGTAACGACTATATTCATTTCTTGAAGGCAGCCAACGAATTGTTGTTATTTTTAAAACAATAAAAATCTTGTCTCTAATGGAGGTTTGGTCAACCAAAAGTTAAAATTATTTAAAATTTTCAAAGAAACTTGTATTTATAGTCCCTAATACTTTTTCTTATACCTCACTTTTATCACTCTGATTCATGCTGCTTCCAATGTCAAACTTTTTAATCGGCCATTCAGTGCACTATTTGCGTTAACAGCTGCAGTGTCATCAGCTAGTTTGCTACCTTTAAACTTCGAGCATCTACATACTTCATACTCAGTTGCATTGTACTACGTATTAGAGAAATTTTCTTCTTACAATTTTCCCTCCCCGTCCCACATACTTTTTCTATTTTCTTTGTAAACCTACCTTCAGAAATGCTAAATTGCTTAGAGCGAGACTCAGTCTGCTGAGTGAGTAAAAAAAGTGAAATGTCACATTAAAGGCGGCTGCTCCAACGAAGCATTCACAATTCATAGCATTTTTTTTTGTTTTCTATTTACTGCCAGACATTGGATGGCAGAGACAAGTCACTAGTCGCCTGTTTGTGGCTGTCAGCGTCTTCTAGCAAGCTGCTCCTTTCTTCTGTGCGAGTACATTTCCAGCATCCGTCGGGCATCATATTTTTTCTGTAAAATCGCAGGAGCTAATCTGGCCTAGTAGAATATCAGAATATCCTTAAATGGGTTCAAAAGGACATGAGGTGACGGGGAGCGAGCAGATTTAGGTTGCTGAAAGCAAAAATCTCTTTTCACCTGAATGCATCAGGATAATAGTTATTATTGTATATGCACCTTTACATGCAAATGTATGGATTATATTTCGTGTGTGTGTGTGTGTGTGTGTGTGTGTGTGTGTGTGTGTGTGACTGGCTGTACTTTTGTGTATGTGCAGCCGAGGCCACCTCACCTCAGTGGCATTTGACTTTTCTACAATAAATCAATTTAAATCTACTGACTGTAGTAGAACGTAAATCCGTTTGCTTAAAAGTAAGAAATGTGAAATGTGAACAGTAGAAATCAAGTTTGATAATCCATAAAGCGATTTAGCTCTACTTTTACTGCTCCCAGAGCCGACTTCAACCTGCACCCCCGCACTCGGCTTTAACGCTGGGTAGAACATTTTTAGGACTTATGTATGTAAGTACGTATATAAATTTCTTAACCATTTTTCCTACAACTACAATATTTTCAGTTGAGTTGCTGATGCTTTTGAGCATAAGTTATATTCCTTCCGTCCCTATGGCTGCACAACTCGCCAGGCATATTACCGTAAGCCCGGCTGCGCTCAAAGCAAAGCTAAATCTGGTATTTTGCATTATTGCGGTTGTGCAGGAAGCTACATACATACTTATATAGTTTAGCATTTTAGTTGGTAACAAGATTTACTTACATACGTATTGTATTGCATGTTCGGGTGCGCATTGAGCCGTTTTTTAGGCATTATAGGGCAGTTATAGTAAAATTTTAAAATCATCGGCTTAGAGGTGGATTCAATGATTGATGTTTTGTACGTGTATTGTGTAGTTGACTTTGATAAAAAACGATTTGCCGTATTAAGCAGTAACCACAATGCAAAGAGAGAAGTAAAGAATACAAGAACATAAGTACATATATGTCATCTTTGATATTTTATTACACGCTTTTATGTATTAAGTTTCACTTGTGTGTAATTAAATCGTGCAATCAAGTTTTAACAAACTTTCCGACGAGGTAGAGCATGATAAAAACATTACAAGGTAAAATTATTGAGAGGCAGTGTGACGTTTGCCAGCAATATAATTTTAAAATTCGAACTCAGGCTCACACACACATTCTTATTTTTAATCTCAAACAACAACAATTGTGAACAATTTCATTTTTTTATTTTCAATTTTATATGATTATAACATGTTTGCAAACGTCAGAAAAAAATCATGGCCGCCGAATGGATAGAATGGTTTTACCTTCTAATGTTTTCATCATGAGGTAGATACTTTAAGCTTCAAACTTTGTTCAGAACCCGATGATACTAAAATATAAAAGAGAATTTAATCCGCCAGGTGGCGCAGCTGTCGGGTTATTTGAAAATCCCGTATTTAGGGTTCGATATGGCTAATATTTGGAATGTATATTAAATACTTACATGAAAATATATAACTCCACCCGTTAGGTCCGATTTGTTTTATATTTAGAACGTATATTACTTAACTAAAACGAAATAACTCCACAAAAAAATTTAGCTATTAGGTGTCGCGTGGTCGATTTTTATGTTTTTTATTAACCACTTATTTGGGCTTGTCTTTAATATTTTTTAAATTACTTGTTTTTATGTATGTATGCTTATACATATGGACATTTAAGTGATTGACTCTATTTGTCTAAACCGGTTGTAGCCAGTTTTTTTCCAAAATTTTTGGGTGGTTTTTTGAAATCGTGATTTTTCGAATATTGAATAAACCGGGTTTTTCATCTAGTATATTTATACAACTGCATCTCAAAATATGCTGTTAATTCATTATATTTTGTTGAAACTACAAAAATAGTTTTAACGAATCTTGCTCTTGAATACGTATACTTATGTTTTTCAAATTGGAGCAAATCAATGTGCTTTGATATCAACTTCAGAACATTTCGTTTAGTCTATAAAATACTTAAACCTAGTGTGTCCAACCGACACATATTGAATCAGATAACTTTTTTTCTTGGAAGAAATATTTAAAATTTCCCCAGATCCCCACGATTTGACTGATTTTACATGAACAAATACATTTAAAATATATCTTTTTCAGCATATAAAATTTTGAACTTGAAAAAATGGGTACGAATAGTCCAACCTGGGTACCCGGGTACCCTTATACAAAATAACCAATACAAAATGTATAAACAAATAAGGTATAACAAATGATATTGTATTTATATATTTAATTATTTCATTTTAAATCTACAGTACAAAGTACCTTACAGACTAAAGAAAAATTAACAATAAATGCTTATTGCGCAATTGAATTTAATAGGCTCACAAAAGCAGATTTAGATAGAGAAAAGTCAATTAACTTAGAAGAAAATAAATCATTAAATTCCTTTAGGGCACGCGAAATAGGCGCATTACTCGCAAATTTAGTTCTGCAGTTATTAACATATTTCAATAGTTTATTTCAGGGACCGCAAATAACGATTATCCTTTGAAATTTCAGCTTAAAATATCACGCGGAAAGAGAAAGGCTACGTGCATAAGGAGTAAACCAATATATTTCTTATTACTCGGAGTACCTTCAGCGGCACTGATTTTTATTTTTTAATTTTTACTTATAAAAATCAAGTTTAATCATCATATTTTGAGTTTTATTTTTTACTCAGAAAATAATCGTTATGTTCTGAGCTTTATTTTTTGCTCGGAAAATAATCGTTACGTTTTAAGTTTTATTTTTTGCTCGGAAAATAATGGTTACGTTTTAAGTTTTATTTTTTGCTCGGAAAATAATGGTTACGTTTTAACCCTTCGGTTTGTGAGAAGGTCCCTAGGGACCTTTTCGTATTTCATGTGCCTATATCTTTTTGTTCAATGCATTTTTGAAAAGAATTTATACATGTATTCCAAGAATAAATTAAGCTGAATCGTT
>NW_023460707.1:0-33165 GCF_013731165.1 Rhagoletis pomonella | reverse complement strand
CGATGTGACCACTCTGGGGTCGGGATTTGTAGTTGCCGCCCGTTGTTGTTGTTGTTGCTTGGCGGCTGTAAAACGCTGCGGCTGTTGTTACGCCGGCCATTGTTGTTGTTGCCCTGTGCGGTTGCGTATGACCGCGATGTGACCCGCCCGTTGTTGCTCGGTTTACCTCAGGGAAACTCGCTTCAGATCGCCACCCCTGAAATACATTCAAATATTATTTAAATTAAATTCCTTTTTTTTCACCTTCATAGAGCACTTTTTAAAGAATGGAGTTAAATGTACTAAGTCCTAGTTCTAGTTTTAAGTAATGCACATGTTACAAGTTTAAGGTAGCAATCGCTTGAATTTTCTTGTGAGGTAACGATTTAACCCGTCAAGGCGCAACAGAATTACTTCAAAAAATTACCTTTGACGAATTTGCACTTTATACTTATATTGCATTCACTTAGCCATCAAATTAAATGATAGGAACCAATACTTTAACGACTTCTTCTAGATTTATATGTATAAGGACTTAACTTTTACCAATTGGTTGCGAAAAACAAAACCACTATTCGCACTTGTAAATTTAATATTTTTTGAGGTAGGAAACACCAAGTTATTCATGATTTTAAATTTTAAATATAAGGAAAGAAAATACTTGGGGCACGTGCGCAATTCCCAGGGAACTGCACGCAGGACCACGAATTTCAATTAGCTATTGCGATAGCCCTATTTCTACTCACCTGAGTTTTCCCTTTGCTTAATTTAGACTGCTACGCTTCTCCGTTTGTTATTTTACCGCGTTTAATCGCGAAATACCCATGCACGCCTTTACCGCCCGGCTTCACTTATTTAAACTTTTTATTTTTATTTTATTTTCTCTTTAAATTTTCACGATTTAAAATGTTTCTGCGCGCCGATCGTCACTGCAACTTTATTATAATTAACACCTCTAGTGGCACTTTCATGTCTATGTCAAAACAATCAATGGCCGATTGCGGAGTTGCCAGCAGGTTTTTGTATCCTTGCACTGCGGGAAATTAGGTATTCCATTTGGAAGAATAACGGACGCTGCGTCATTTGGACTAGTTCCGTTACTCTTCCAACTGGAATTTGCCACAGTGCAAGGAGGAATGTCAAAAAAGAATGTTCGAAGCTTTCCTTTACCATGACCCCGGTGAGCAGCCCATCAATAGCTTTGCTTCTTCACTGGAGGATACAGTTATAGCTGACCAACTATCATTTCGATGATAGATGAGCGTTCTATCAGATGGCTTGGAAACGTACTTTTGCCGGACTTAGGCAGTCTGCACACGGGTCGTATAGCTTTAGACGCGTATTAGATGCTACATACGAAATTTGTACGCTTTGACGCCGCACACGTGCATTTAAATGGAGGGCTGTATACGAGTCGTCAACTTCACGAATTCGTCAAAGCAAGCTAGCTGCGAATCGCTTGGCCTACAGCAGTGGTTGTAGCTAGGTGTACGTACGCTTAGAAAAGAGAAAGAAGAAGAAGTTTGTTTACAATTTTACGTGTGCGTGCATGCAGTTCATAAAAAAAAAACCTATCTATACTATATATAAAATTAAAGCCCAAAAAAACGTGAGAGCAAAACAGCCGATGTACTGGGTCGATTTCTATGATTCAGGTTTTAAAATTACCTATTTCTACCGCAATAGGACACAGTGGTATTTTTAAAATGAAATTTTAATAATAAGAATGTTTAATTAAAGTATTAAGTTGATCAACAATACCACGCATTGCTAGACCGTTTGCCCTTCACGCGTTTGTGTTTAGAGAGCATCAACAAACCACATACATATTTCTCTCTATTCTCTTATCTTCTTATACTCAGCTAGCACAGCGCCAGCTTCAGGCATGTAGCGCTGCACCCAAAGCGAAATTTATGTATGTACAAGCAGCGCTACGTTCAAAACAAAGAAACACTGTACATCGTGCATTTCGTTTGGCAACTGTTTTTGTTTTTCTTACTTCAAAATGCTGCTTGCTGCGATATCAGCTCATGCTCACTGTAAGCTTCTTGATGTGGTATATGTATATACATTGATCTTCAGCTTTTCCTTTATTTCATAAAGATGAAGTTCGTAAAAAAAGTTGCCGCTGCGTAGCAAAAACCCAATTTTACATCGCTGCAGTAGCATTAAGAATAAATAACACAAAGAAATGTCTGTCTCGCTTCATGCGAATTCTGCACAAAACACAACTCAACAATGCTAGTTCAACAGATCAACATTCAATCAATCCCATTAGATTTTAATACATGCATACATATGTACATAAGTATGTTCAAATTAGAATTGATAAGGTAAAGTAATTTAGCCCTGTTTTTTTTATGGGAATCCTGCCTCTGTCTAGCCGAATCCCATTTTTCCAACGCTGTAGTGGCATGCACAAACAACAGCAAATCAATGATGTACATATGTGTGTCTCTTTCTTGTGCTTCATGGGAATTCGGCACATTGTTTTCGCGAAGTTAATAAATTAGCAAGTGCGTTAAAAGCTGAGTTTTTTGGCTTATACAAAGTGGAGTTTCGTTACTAAATGCAAAAAAATCTTTAAAATAACAGAACAGTGCGAAGTATTTAAAAATGCCTAAAGGTAAAATAAATTTGTCAAGACAAACGAGAGCCGCAAGGGCAATGGCCGGTAAACGGAGAATAACAGCGGCGGCGCGAATAGAAACGATGCCTGCAATCGGAATTAGATCTGCGTTTATTTATCGACCTCAAATCAATTTAAAAGTGGATTTTTACAATAAAAGTATATCTACACATATCCGTGCCGTACCTATCAGTGTCAGTGAAAAATATAATATCGTTGCCCCAGTCCCAAATAGAGTTTTTCAGACCGTCCGGCACATTGCCGTTTTTTAGCGTCAGTGCTGCTTCAGTATTCGTTCCGCAATTTTTTTTACACTCTAAAAATTGCTAGTAAAACTGCTACTGAAAAGTGTTAATTTTCAAATCTGTGTAATAGAGAGAAATATGTATGTGGTTTGTTGATGCTCTCTAAACACAAACGCGTGAAGGGCAAACGGTCTAGCAATGCGTGGTATTGTTGATCAACTTAATACTTTAATTAAACATAAGATGTTCAAGACTGGACTGGATTTTTGAACATGAGACTTTTTAAAATATACACATAAAGTGTTTAAAATTGCCAACGTTTTTAACGCAAAAATACATTCCCTACTAAAAATAAAAATTAAGTACATTTTATGTGTCATTTTGCTCTACGTGACCAATTTGGTATGTAAAAGTAAACAGCCAGTGTTTAATTTTATTAACACGGTATCTAAATTAGCACACATTAGGAGAGGAAACTGGTAACCTCTCTTAATATGCGTTAATTTAAGCAAAAAAAACTTTTACAGCAAATTTTAAACACTTCATCTGTAAACTGTGTAGTTGTGAACACTAAGAAATTTCGATAGAAATTTTTTTATTTAAGTTTTAAGTAATGATTTAACTATACTTTAAAATAGTTAAATTAACGGCCTTAAGGGCAAAATTCACAGTGCTGTACTGAAAACCTGTAGTTAACTGAAGATTCTAAGTTAACTACGCGCCGTGAATTTAGCCTTGAGCGTTTAGAACTCAACAAACAAATTTCAGATTTGTTCTACGCCACACATATGGTCAGTAAAAGTAAAAAAGCAGTATTTAAATTGATTAACACGGTGTGCAAATTTGCATACATTAAGTGATTAAACTGGTTACCTTTTTTAATATGCTTAAATTTAAACAAACATTTTTTAGAGTGTAGTTAACTCGGCAAAGATTTGTTTTTGTCTTTCCCTGACGAGCTGACGGTATTCTATTGCAAATTTTGTTCAATATGGAGGTGAAATTAATCGAGTTGGTACGGAATTATTCAGAATTATATAATTTGGCAATAATTGACAACTGATCATTAGTAAAATAAGTCATCTGGTTTCAGTGAACTTCATTTTAGTGAAAGTACCGGACGACACACTACGAATGTGTGTGAATTGGTATCACTGATCGATGCTGATTGGCTATAATACTGAACTGATACGCGCTGATTTGTGAAGATAGCTCTTAAATTTTGTTATTATCACCAATCGATTACCACACATTATATGTACATACATATGTACTAGGGTTACAATGGCCGCCCATATGAATTATGGATACTAATAAAGGCAAAATTCTTCCCCTGAAGAGATTTTCCCATTTGAGTTTCAAAACGGTTTCTCCTTACCTTTGATGCAAAATTACTTACGAGGCATCGCGAAGCACGCAGGGTATTTGCTAGTAAAACAATAAAATTTGTGCAAATAATAGAAAAATTGCTGAAAGTTAATTAAAGGAATAATAATTTTGCATCTCTTAACATTTTTTGCTTGATACTTTGACGCTTTGAAGTTCCTTCGTGTGCAGATCTTGAGTCGTAGAGGAATCGTTGCTGCAAAAAAAATCTATACGCGTCTAAAGCTATACGAACCGTACGAAGACTGCCTAAATCGCAAAAAAAAAATTAAATTTAGGAAATGGGCTATTTGACATCAAAGTACATAATGATAAGTGGTTAAATGGGAAACAGCTCAAGTTTTGCTTTTATGGGCCGTGCTGTTTGATAAAAAAAGGAAATTTTGACGGATCAGGATAAAAATTTGAGCTTTCTCGTCAAAATTTTACCAAGCTCATGGGGCTAAGTAAAATTTGACAGTTTGTAAATATTATCTACGCATAGTATTGTTGGCGGTAATAAAGAGTGAAAATGAAAATGGAAGCTGATAAAAACCACAAAAAACGTACATTACTTGCGATTTATAAAATAGATGTAAATTTTGACAATTTCAGTAACACACAAAAATAGAGCTTTCGCACGAGCGTGTTTGGCTTGTTGCACAGGCCGTATGTCAAAATATGGATAAGGTTGCCGTCCGAAAGTTTTCGTGAAAAGGAAAACGTAGCTGATAACCTACCAAGTTACTCAATAGATGCCAAGATAAAAGCCCTGATATGTATTACTCCCTATATTCTAACATATGTGTCAAGATATACACTCCATCCGGTGAAGACGGGCAGTTACAGACAATTGTCCCGACTATCACTAGCCTCCGCTGGAAAGCTTCTATTAACAAAAAAAAAAGTAACCAAACAAACCTACGGGAACTGGTGACAATCAGCGACAACTATCCACAAGGAAACACAGCTATCGTCAAAAAGTCAGACCTTCACTGAAACTTTAGCGTTGCCGTACGCTCCAGAAAAATTATTAGATGGTGAAATTTCTGGCAAGCTGCTGTGTGCGCTATACGCCGAAGAATAAAGTATTTATATTTTGTGCGGCGAACAGTAACCCATAACAGTGGGCTTGTAACTTTTCCGCTTGGAATTTGCGAAGTGGCATTTTCGTAGTTGTGCATGGGGTAGTGCGCTGCAGCAGAACTGCCACTTTAATGCGGGTAGAAGCTGGAACAGCTTTTTGAGAAACTTAACCCCACCGCACTGCCCTTGCCTACAAACAGAGTTTTTGCTGGCAGAAATGTTCCAGTGTGAAACCGACCATTGGAATGGAGTGCGACGCTCCAACTCTGAAAGTATCCACGGAACCCGCTGATGGTAGCAGAGGCAACAGTTGGCACAGAAGAGATACGACTGTCATGCTTTGTTGAACTCGGCCAAAATCGCTTAGGTGGTTACAGAGGGGCTTCCTCCAATATTTTGCATAGCAAAGAAAGCTTGATTTATTTAATTATAACTGTATAATTAATTGTATTATCCCTCTGATGGGAGTTGAACCCGGACCCTCTTGGCCGCAACTAATTTTATCAAGCGTCTTTGCACACTCAGCTACAGCCATACATGTAAAGGTGTTTTCAAATGTTGAGTTTGAATCAACAGCACAGCGCGCGATTAGTGCATTATGTCATACCATGTATGTGTGTATGTGTTGTCACCGTTGTGCATGCTTTGTATACATATGTATACCTTCTTAATTACATATTAAAAAGCATCCGAGACGTGCAAAACGCCATCCGTGTAGTGAAAAATGTTCATTTTAATACGGGAGTATTTGAATTGAATATTTCCATTATATGTACGTAGTGTATGTATAATGGAAAAATCCATTTGGTTAAGACTTTTCACTTGATTTAAATACGAACATTTTTAAACGGTAATTAATGTTTAAGTCAACACAAAGGGGGTGCCTCCAGTTTTATGTCGACTCTGAATGGCGATTGTATTTTATGGGAAGCTGTTTTTCATTTTCAAGGGTTGCGCACTTTTAACCTGGGGTGTAGCGGCCTATATGCGAAACCTATATTCAGATAAATTTTTTGGATTTTGGTATCGATATTTGGAATATCGAGTCTTTTTATTCCGATATTAATGGGTACCCGATATTTTTAAAGCGATACTTTAAATGAGTACCATATCGATACTTTCGGTTCGATATCGTGTCCCTATCAGCTACCACGCCACACTGAGGTAAGAGCATCAAGCACGCTTTATAACGTTGTACCCAAGCATTTAAATACCAAATAAAGATCAAGGACCACTTATTAATTATTAATAATTCGAAACCTTGACTTTTTCTTTCCATAATAATTTACGGCGAGCACTCCATTCCATGTGACGTGTCTCCGCAATAAACATTGGTCCTTTTTCGCCGTTTTTTGTTAGCATAAAATCACTTTCGCAAATTAAAATACAAACGATCGTAAATTATTTTATTGTTTGTGAAGTTTCACATAACTTTTTCTATAAGTTGGTTGGCGAGGAGTAATTAAAACACATTAGAAAACTATAACTGTGTAGTTTGCTGAAACAAATAAAGCATTAGTGGCATATATATATGTAGAAACGTTTAAACGCGAAATCTCTTGTCTAAATTACTTCAATATTGGGCTTGTTTGGTGTGGCTGCTAGTCTAGTGTGACTACTTAAGCTCTCTTTTAATACATGCTTTCAGATTTCTATCGGGATTCACGAGATATTTGGAATTATCGTTTAAATTCTAACCAAATCAAATTTAAAATACCCGCTCTAAAATGGAAACCTTCATAAGATTAGCAGACTTTATAACTGAATTCGAATACGATTACCGCAGTACACCATTCGAAGAGCAAAATAAGCACACCCTTGCAATACAGCAAGAGGAGCTTAGGCCATAATACATAAATAACTGCATCTCGTCACTCCAATGTCATAATATTGACATTTCTAATTGGGATGCAATTCTAACGTATCTTTGTTCGACTGAACTACCAGAACATACATTAGCGCTATGGGAACAGACCATAGAGAATAAAACAGAAATTTCCTAAAGGGAAAGACATGGATAGGTTTTTATCCAACAGGTTTCAGACGCTTGAAACCGTTTCTGGACTAAAGGAGGGAAAAATACGTAAAGAATATAAGCCGGAAAACATACGACCTTTCCCTAAATCACCTTTAAACCAACTAACAATATTTTTATGCAAAATATGCGAAAGTAATGAGCACATACTACGAAATTGCAAACGATTCCACAGACTGGGCACTATTGAAAAAGTCGATTACGTTAAGCACAATATCTACTGCCTGAACTGCTTATCAGCTGAACATACAGTATCAAGATGCACTAGTCCATATAGTTGCGGCACGTGCCATTTAAGGCATCACACGATGCTCCACATTCAAGCAGCTCAGCAAAAACCAACTGCTCATAGGGAATTTCCGAACCCCGAAGATGACCTGGCTTCAACGTCAGAACAGGCTGAAAGAGAAAATAATTCCCAGACTAACAATGTTACCTCATGTCACGCAAATACAAATAAAGGTATGTTATTAGAAACTGCCCTTGTCAATATCCACTACAAAGGCGTTAGTTTTCCAGCTAGAGCACTAATTGACTCTGGCTCTGAGAGCTCGTTCATCAACCGGAGGAGATATTTACCCACAAATAATTTTAAGCGGCATACAGAAGAATGCGCTAAATACGTTTCTTGCCCAAGAGACCATATTCGGTTGGATTCTAACTGGTTGCGCGCAAACACTGAATCCAACCAATAGAAAACGTTCATTTTTCAGCAAAGTTTCAACATTTACTACACACTAGACCAAGGTTAAAAACATTCGGCAGGGGCCGATATATTCTGAGCCAAATTTAATTAACTCAGAAGGTAGGCGACTTACGCCCTCAGATGGACCCCCAAACACCAAAATATTCAGGAAAGGGAAAAATTTTCGTATACAAACGCCAAAACCACGGCAAGTCTTCATATACCATTCTTTGGGACCTAAGAAACAATCATGGTGGTACGAACGTAAACTCCGAACAATTCGCAAAAACACCACCAATCACCCTTTCCTACACGACCCAGAGAGTGCGAAAGTGGTTGCGAAAAAAAACAACCTCAACAATTAAGCCCCATACGCAATGCCGCAGTACAGAGCAACAATACCACAATTCAAAACAAACAGGGAGCAAGATCCTACTACAAAACTAACAAATTCCACTTCTTTAGAACAAAGGATTCCACTACTTGCCGCAAACCAACATGTAGTCCACTGCATCTACACTCCTACGTGCAACAAAATTATTTTCTCAAGAAGGGTGCAAGAACACCAAGAGAACCTTTATCTTCAATCTACTAGCGAAATAAGTAAGTTAAACTTTTGTTGTCACCCTTTATAATTAAAACTTATTTTCGCGAACCAGTCGAATGACCATTCAACAACTTGCTACAATCATTTCGATATGCAGTTCCTACGTAAGTCATACCGTGTTCCGAATACAAGTTTCAGTGAATAATGGTGGGCTGACTTTGGAAAATTTAGGGGGTAGAACAAGTACTTACTTAGCTTAAAGGTAGAACTCTCTCATTTTCAAATATACCACTCTTATAGTAGATACCTTAATAGCTTTAATGAAATATGTACACAAAATTATATCTCCACGTTCGAGCAAATGCACGAAATTCGTATGTATTTGTCCAGCCGCTTATTCTCATTTGCAAGGAGATAATGCACGAGTTAATGCAATGGCCACTATGGTGTAGTGGTAAGCAGTGCGCGCTTTCATACATCAGCACCTGGGTTTAAGCCCTGGTCAAAGCAACATCCCAAAAAATATGGAAAAAGGTTTTTTTCTTAACAGCGGTCGTCCCTCGGCAGGCAATGGCAAACCTCCGAGTGTATTTCTGCCATGAAAAACAGCTTCTCATAAAACTACAATCGCCGTTCGGAGTCGGCGTAAAACTGTAGGTCCCTCCGCTTTGTGTGACAACATCAAGGCGCGCGCCACAAGTCGGAGGAGAAGCTCGGCCAAACACTAACATATGTGTAAGCACCAATCTATTATTATTATTATTAATGCCAATAAAGACGGTTTATGCAGATAAGTGAGCCAGTTTGTACACCATATAAAATTTATGTACATATACATACGTACATATTTATCAAAATATTCAGAATGACGAGTTGAATTGGTTCAGCCGTGTCTCTTTGTAAACATGTTAACTCGAACAAAATTTAGATATTTCAACGAAAGTCAGGGCCGAAGTTGCCTTTGGTATAATTTAGGTTAGTATTCAATTTTGGCGAAAGCTGTCAATAACAGTATTTTTGTATTATTATTTATTTTTAAGAATTTCGCTGTTCAAATTTACATGTCAAATATATCAACAAATATTTGTGGGTACTTTTGCACCAGTCGTTGCTTATGGGTTAATGACAAAAAAATCCTATATATGCACAATATTTCATGTATTAGTTCTCAAATAAGCTTATTGTCAATGGTTGGTTTACTGTATACTGTGGTATCCAATACTTGTCAGCAAATGAAAATAATGCAATTGAATTGCTATCTGAATAGTACTTAAGGGTTTGCATTGATCATTGACAAGCGCTTAGCGAACCCATGATGGCCCTACACCTCTACCCCAATTACTCTGACAATTGCTGTGTATCGTCGCCGACGTCACATGCAATTGCAGCAGCATCAACAACTGGGGCAATAATAAAAACACGTTTGCTATTGCAGCACCTAATTCTAATTTACTTTGCCAAAATACAAAAATATTACCCAAGAATAAGATGGAGAATGATGTTTCTCAGAAACAATATCTTTTAGGAATAGTTATGTATATTTAGAGGGACAGACGTATGCATTTACATATATATGTATAAATGTGGCCACTCTGAACTTTACACATAGGCTCTGGCAACCATTCGAGCTAGCAAACTCTTTTTCTCGATCTTCATTTTTTGACATTCTTTTTTGCTCTGCGTCTTTTCCTTCTTCTCTGGAGGACATCGTAAGCGATAACACGTAATTTTGTAAAAGTGTAAAAAATAGTAGATTTTAAATCAATAAATATTCCGATAATCAACTACGATTAGTACCATTTATTTCTGTGAGTTAAATCTGCTAAATTGGTGACCCCGACTTGAGCGAATATGGAAGGTAAAGATTCCGCCAATGGCAGCCAAAACCACCACTCCGGAGGCCTTGCTACGCATATTTCTAACGACGAACAACACGTGGGAGCAACTTTTGTAATCCCAAAGATTAATCCACCAAGTATGGCCGATACTCACATCGAATCGTACTTGATGTCGTTAGAGTTCTGGTTTGCGGCCTCAGGCATTATATCCGACTTGAAAAAATATAATATGGTAATGGCGCAAGTTCCACCTTGAAAATTGATGGAGCTACAAAATATAATCAGCGAATTACCCCAACAAAATAAATACGATAATTTCAAAGAAAAGCTAATTCAGCATTTTGCAGAAAGCCAGCAACGTCGTTTACAAAAAGTTGTATCCGAGATGCCGCTCGGCGACTTAAAGCCGAGTCAATGGCTTTGCGAAATGAAATGCGTTGCTGGACAATCTCTCGGCGAAAATATCCTTATTGATCTTTTGACAGCTCGATTACCAGCTCAAGCACGAGCTACAATTATCGCATCAGAGCATAAAATAATAAGAAAAGCCAACATTGCGGACGACATCGTGGAATCACTAAACCTCGGTGAAAGTTGTTATTCAGATTCGCACCTATGAACGGTAGCTAGATATAAAAACAGCAGCGAAAACAAATCAGCACTTGAAACGTTACAGCTCGGAGTAGCGCAACTGCCTCAAAAGCTCAATAATTACACCGTCAACCACGATTCAGTACGAAACCGTGTACGAAATCTTCCTCGAAAGTCTCAGTGTGCCAAAACAGGTAGAGAAATTTGCTGGTATCATCTTACATATGGTAACGATGTTCGAAGCTGTCGCAAACCTTGCTGCTTTTGGAACATGCCTAAGAAGCAAGGACACACAGAACCCGTTGAAGCTGCTCTTAACAAACGCCATCACACAGCTTCAATTAACCTTCTCAAAATCGCCGACACATGCAACAACATTAAAATTCTAATCGACGTTTCTGTGCTCCCACAAGCCTTCAAATTCGCGAAAGTCAACACAACCAACATGCGCCTTTACGCAGCTAATGGAACAGAAATTAAAGTATTTGGGGAAACGATACTCAAGCTCAACCTTGGACTACACCGCCGCTTCGAATATAAATTTCTGATCGCCGACGTAAACACGTGCATCTTAGGTGCTGATTTTATGAAACATTACGGATTATTAATCGACGTTAAATGCAAACGTCTTATAGATAATTCAACGAATCTACAAGCAAATTGCGAACCCTCAAACATACCAGGTATGCTAATTAAATCGTTTAACGCTTCGTTGCCATTACCCCTCACTTCTCAACAAAAGCCAGGCAACTTCGCCGAATTTTATATCACCCACCATATCGAAACATCCGACCAGCCTATATTTTCGCGCCCAAGGCGACTGTCGCCTGAAAAACTTCAAGCTGCCGACCATCATCCAGTTGCTGGGCGAGTCCGATGCACATGATTCCAAAATCAAACGGAACATGGAGGCTTTGCGGGAACTATCGCGAACTAAACGCGATCACTATTCCTGATAGATATCCGCTCCCGTTTCTGCAGGATTTTACTTCAATCCTTTGCGGCAAATCAGTTTTTTCGAAGGTTGATTTACAAAAGGCCTTCCACCAGGCTCCCGTTCATCCCGAGGACATTCAGAAGACTGCAATAACAACTCCTTTCGGACTGTATGAATTCCCATTCATGACGTTTGGCCTGCGCAATGCGGCGCAAATGTTTCCACGTCTAATTTTCCAGGTTGTGCGGGGCTTAGATTTCGTAGTCGCCTATGTCGATAACATCTGCGTCGCCTCTAACGATTTAAGGGCCGGTTACTCAATGTCTGGTTAACACTAATCTCCGGTAAAACATCGTTATCGACGTTACCGACTCCATGTTATATGCATGGAGCCGAACACGTCGATAATGATGTTTAAACGGAGATTAGTGTTAACCACATATTGAGTAAACGGCCCTAAGTGAACACCAAAAACACTTACGCTTATTGTTCGAACGGTTACGTGCATACAACCTGAAGATCAGTATTTCAAAATGTGAATTCGAAAAGAGTAAACTGGTCTTTCTGGGTCATGAAATTTCAGACAAAGGAATTATGCCGATTAAGGAGCGGGTAGCAGCCATTAAAAAATTTCAAATTGCCAAATACTGTAAAAGAATTAAAGCGATTCTTGGCCATGATAAATTTTTATCGGCGGTTTATTCCGAAAGCAATCGATACGCAAATTCACCTGTTCGCCATGACACCAGGTAAAAAAAGGACCACAATTCCAAGATCCAGTGGAATTCAAAACCCATGGACGCGTTCGCATAATGTAAACGCCAATTAGTGAATGCAACAAGTTTCGCACACTGCCGGTGCAGTTTTACACCAGATTGTCAATGGCGATATTCCACCCCAGGGGTATTTCTCGCGGAAATTCGACAAAGCACAGGTCCGGTACAGTACTTATGACCGCGAATTAACTGCCATTTTTATGGCTGTTCAATACCTTCGGTACATGTTGGAGGGTCGAAATAGCCACATATACACCGACCATAAACCCTTGACGTACGCGTTCCGGCAAAAGCTGGAGAAGCTTCGTGTCACCAAGCTCGACAACTCGACGCTATTAGTCATACTACCACCGACATTAGACACGTTGAGGGTCCATCTAATGTCACAGCTGATCTTCTTTCACGCTTTGAATCAGTTCAACTTGCACCGTCTCTTAGATTTCAGCGCCTTACCAGACGACCAAACAAAGGACGAAGAGCTCAAGGCTGTTCTACAAAATTGCTATTAAGGTAAAATTTCATTCATTGTCTCTCAAACAGTTTCCGGTACCGGAGACCAACAAACTATTATATTGTGATGAATCTACAAAAAATATTCGGCCATTCGTATCAAAGGCTTTTCGAAATCAAGTGATGTTATCTATACATAACCTTGCGCGTTCCCGGACAAACGTTTCACCCATATAAACATTGATATTGTTGGCCCCTTCACATCTTTTTAAGGACAGAGGTACTGTCTTACCATCATTGACCGGTTCAAGCGATGGCCTGAAGCCATCCCGATTCCGGACGTGACAATTAAGTCAATTGTGGATGCACTAGTGTTTCACTGGATCGCGCGTTTCGGAGTGCCCACATACATTACGGAAACAGAAGTAGTTAACCAATTACGAGAGGCTATGAGGCACCTACGTCCACATCCTACAGCATGGCATGTGAATAAGAGTGTATTTGTTCCACAAGAGCTCTTTAAATGCACACATGCTCTTATTCGAAATGACTCGATAAAATCATCAGTAAGCAGACCATACGATGGTCCTTATGAAATTTTAAATAGAAGTAGCAAATTCTACGAGATCTTCGTTGACGGGAGGAAAACAAATGTATCGGTTGATCGATTGATGCCGGCATACCTTATCAACAACGATGAAGACATCACAAACCAACACGTTCAACAATCAGTTTTAAGGGAAACCGGATCCGGTCGACGAGTTCATCATCCCACTACATGATTCAATAATACAAGGTTAGATAATTATTGACAGCTGCGGTTTGACACTCCCTTACAAAAGGTTGCATTTACGAAGGACAGAGAAAGGGCAAGAATGCAATCCCTTGTTTCGAAAATGGTAGTAGAAAAGTACGCAAAGTAGGCAGTTAGTAGTGAAATTCCTTTCGTAAATTCCAATCTATTTGCAGGAAATCTGGCATTTTAAACGAAATGTTGAACGTAATATTGATATATCTACGTTAATTACGTAATTTAGATGCTATTTAGCCGTATAAAAACTGCAAAATGACTCAAAATTAAAATAAGACTACTATGAGATTGATGTAAACATCCAATGCTTATGTTTTCATCAGTTAAATATGCTTCATATGCATATACAAATAAACATATTGCACAAAAGCTTATACTTTTATTTCACACCAAAGCTACACTGTTTCCATGTAAATTTGCAAAGAAGCAACACGGTGCCACTGCTAAGGGAGCGGTGCGAGAGAGACAACTGTCAGTTTATCGAACCTTGTATTATTGAATCATGATCCCACTAGACTGAACGACTTCGAACTCGTCTAAAGGGGGAGTAATGTGGCCACTCTGAACTTTACACATAGGCTCTGGCAACCCTTCAAGCTAGCAAACTCTTTTTCTCGATCTTCATTTTTTGACATTCTTTTTTGCTCTGCGTTTTTCCTTCTTCTCTGGAGGACATCGTAAGCGATAACACGCAATTTTGTAAAAGTGTAAAAAATAGTAGATTTTAAATCAATAAATATTCCGATAATCAACTAAGATTAGTACCATTTATTTCTGTGAAATAAATGTGCTAAATAGATGGGCATGCATGCATACTTGCATACTTGTATGCTAGGCAGTACTAAAAGTTAGCCAATTCCTTCCTTATATAACTTTTAAATATGATCTGAATTTACGGTTTAATGCTTTCACCGAAATGAAATGCATCTGTAAATTTTCCAGATTAAGACCATGATGCAATATTGGGCTGTTTTTGCTTACGCGTAAAAGCACATTCAGCGCATTAAGCTCTAAATGCTTCTCTAAAAGTACATTTATCCATACAATATTCGTCACCTAAATGCAACTAAATGCAACTAAATTTTTGCATTAAGAATCTAAATGCTAAAAGCAACCCTGTGATCTTCCAAAATTTCCACGATTCGAACATAGTTTAATGAGAGAAAGTGGCAACATTGCTTTTTCGAGTTTACAGTGGCTAGCTGCGTTTCAGTAATCGCCGATCGAGATTTCATTTATTATTTTACATTATTTGGATAAAGAAAAGTTAAGCAAATTCAACATCGATGTGATGCTGATAGAAATCTGGACCAATTTGTGATCAACTCTGTTTGTTTTGTTTCCTGATTAAATGAGGAAATCTTAGTTGACAGCACCGACAAATGAATATATACATAAACAAATGTTCGGTTATGGTTAAAACAATTCAAGTTTTTGTATTGAATTTTTGGTTAAAAATTTATTTTTTCCTTTTCAGTAGGGTTTTTGCACATTATCTTCAGCGTGAGAATTGATCTTAATAGATACGTATCTGAATAAGCGACTGGAATACGGCTGTTTGTCAAAAGCATACGATTTCGAACCCGCGTAAATGTTCATTTGCTCAATGCGATGGCATGAACGTCCTTCGAAAACATATGTTCGAAAGTGCTAAATGTTGCATTTTAAATGCAGCAAAAACGCTGCATAATACAAGGTGGTATCAGTTGTGACAGCCCGATCTGACACAGCCTTTGCTAAGTAAATAAGAAGAAAAACAGGAAGAAATTTATCCCCATTTGGGGGAAAAATATACAATTTCATATTTTTTTCCAAACAAAATTTGCTTTTTCATAGTATATGCGTAATGCATTGAAACAACATGTGTATATCTGTAAAGAATAAAGGGAATGCCGCAGTATACTAAAGCCAGCCATTCGACATAAGCTACTTTTCCATACGAACACAGTGACTCACACTCAAATCATAGAGTGATATTATCACAGTATTCCAAGGTGTATTAAACAAGGTGGTGTTGGGGCGACAGCTGGGTTTTTCGCCGCGGAGGCCATTACGTCAAAATGATGTGTTTGTTGTAATTCATACCAATGACAGTATGGACATCAGCGTATAATTTGTTAGTGTAATTTTTTACTTATATACGGCCAACACCACCTTGTTAAATACGCCTTGCAGTATTCCCAATGATTTTTCATTCTATATCGGTATCGAAAAAATATCGATGTCTGCAAAAAAAACATTATCGAGTATCGATACTGACATCGATATATTTGCAGCTCTACGAGCTGCCAACCGATAACACCTTGCATTATTGCATCATAGACTAAGACGACTCTTCTTGTATTTTTTTTTTTTGGTTCAGATGCTTTGGTAAGCGCCATTTATTGTTTTCGATCGCAGCATAGTTCTGCTACATACATACATAAGTAATGAGATTCCATAAAGCCCTCACCAAATTCGCTCAATAATATATCTTCAGCATTGTCATAAGAAAATAGTTACTTACTGTCCCAACGACTACATCCAAGATACGTGGAATCGAAAATTTTAAATTAAATGTGGTCAATTTACTTAACATATGCTTAATATTCGAGCACGGAATTCTCTTGGGCATACATACAGATGTACAAAAAATGTATATACTTTTATATAATTCAATTCAGCAATACCTAAAAATGTGGTGGTCATATGTGACTTCGCTGCTATGAGCACCGTGCCCATCGGTACACCCAAACCGATTCAAACCTAGTGTCATATCATCAGGAGAGGTGAAGGAGATACTGTGAAACCTTGCGTTAGGGCTCCAGCAAGCGTAGTCAACCATTTGACGAAAAGCTTTGTTAGGCAACATCCATAAACGCTTGCCAGATACGATTTGATGCCGCTGTTATAGCCGGCTTTCAAGGACCACTTAAGTAGACGCCTTAGTATTACTTACCTTTCGAACTATTCGATGACACTGAAAGGAATATTCGCGGTAAAGATCTGTGGCGTTTACATTAAATGTGTAGCAAATACCTTCTTCGATGTGGGAGCGTGGGAGGAGTTCATGATATTCACGTGACGTAACAAAAAAAGTAGTATGAGACGATAAGTTGAGTATTGCGGATATAGATAGGAGTGTGAGGAATTCTTCCAACTCCTCACCACTAACATTTTTCAATTCAATGATTCGACTTGCCGTCATTCCATTTCCTGTAAGCGCTTAATGTGATATTTGATCAAGATTTTGAAGCCAAGAATACGCAAAGGAAAAGTATTCTCTCTTCTACGAAGCGGCGATGTATTGGCGTACACAAAGTATACATATTTGTTTAATATTCTTCCCAGCCGCTTAAAGTGTGTTTGCATTGTTCAACTTTGGGTTCAAAAAAAGTTGAATGGCTAAAAATATCAAAATATGAAAAAACATCAAAATATTCGCCATAAAAAGGTGTTTTCTTGTTCTTCTTTGCATCCAACTTTTGGTTGAATGGCCTTCCAACTAATTGCTTTCAACAAAGTTGGTCGCCAGCCAACATTTAGCCATTCAACTTTTTTTTTCGTGCAACCCTGCGTTGAGTTGAACGCAAATGTTGAACGCAAAGTTGAACAATGCAAACACTGCTTTATGTTGCTGCATTTATTGGTTGGGACTGTTTATCTTTTCTAGTCAAGGCTCTATTTTATCAGAATGAAAATCCATTGTGCTCATTTCTAAATTGAACAGGGAAACCGAACAATCTGTGAAGAGTTACTGCGTTCCAGAACGTCTACGATTTGCAGGTTTCGCAGGATTTAGTCCAAAGTCGTTCCCGTACGCCACGTTCACATAAGGTTTATTAAAGGCGAAAAGAGCTGTTCCTGTAAAACCTGCAAATCGTGAAGTACGGGAACAGGCTAAGTAATAGAAATTTGATTAAAAACAAGTAAGAAAGTCTAAGTTCGGGCGGAGCCGAACATTAAATACCCGGCGCAAGTATTAATTAAATGGTTTTTCACCTTTCCGAAGGCTACCGCTACATGGTAAGCAGGGGTGTATCAATTTTTAGTAAATTAGCGTGCTTAAATTTCGAAATATCGCAGTTTCAAGCATTTCTGAAATTTACCGTTATATGAAAAGCGGCCGTAATTTCAGTCCGATTTCAATAATTTTCAACGTTTTGCTTTTATGTGGCAAGCACAATAAAAATACCGAATTTGGTACAAATTGGTAGAACAGTTACCGATATACATATATGTGATTATAAGTGGGCGGTGCCACGCACATTTTCCAAAATTTTACCATAGACGTATTTCTTGGTAAAGAACTGTTGCAAGCATCAATTTTGAATAAATTACCTTTAATATTTACTGATTTATCGAAGATTTTGTATTTCTCTAAACGACCGTTATATGGGATGTAGGCGTGGTTATTGTCCGATTTTTTAAATTTTCGGCCATTTAGTATGCTGTACCAAGGCCAACAGCTGTGCCAACCTTGGAAGAAATTGGTGCAGCGGTTAACAAGATACACACATGTAACCATAAGTGGGCGTGGCTACGCCCATTTTCCAAAAATTTAAAATATTCTTATTTTTCGTCTAATTTTAGTAAATATCAGTTTTGAGTGAATTGTCTTCAGTAGTTCCTAAAATATCGCAGTTTTCGTATTTCTGGAAATTACCGTTATATGGGAAGTGGGCGTGATAACAGTCCGATTTCGCCTATTTTCAATACCAACCTACCTTGGATTAACGGAAACCTACACACCAAATTGCGTTGAGATATCTCAATTTTTGTTTGAGTTATCGTGTACACGGACGGACGGACAGACGGACAGACGGACCGACAGACAGACATGGCTTAATCGATTTCTCTTTTCATTCTGATCATTTATGTATACATTTGTCTATATCTCTCTCGATTCGTTTTGGCTGTTACAAACAACCGTTATTTGAACAAAATTAATATACCCTTGTGCACAAGTGCGCTCGGGTATAATAAGGAGAATTGGAATATATTAAAGTATTCCAAATTACACTACTTACAGCCTCGTGGTGATTTATTGAATGACATTTATGTCAATCAGGAAATTGTTAAGGGCCGGTTGCTCAAAGCCTGGTTGGCACTAATCCCCGATTAAACATCGTTATCGACGTTACCGACACCGTGTTATATATATGGAGTCGAAAACGTCGATAACGATGTTAACTGGTGATTGGTGTCAACCAGGCTTTGAGCAACCGGCCCTAAGTATGCCACTGCAGTGTAACCAGTGATGAAAAAATTAGTACAATTATACCCACTTTAAAACTATGTTCACATATCAATATTATCTCAACCAAAGCTCGTTTTTTAATCACCCCGTTTACACAGGCAAATCTCAGATTATTAGCCGTCAAATTTGTTGTGCTTGTTATTCTCACATCTCAAGGAAAATTTATGTTTCTTTTCTGTGCCACCGTGATCACGTTTTTCTGCCATAATAAGCAATATAAATATATTTTAACTTAACATTTTATTAAAAATACCTTTACAAACCTCTTTTACTTTCTAGCGTACATTTTTGTTTACTTTTACATTTGGCATTTCTCCTCTCTTTCGCAAAAACAATCGATAAAACTAGGATGGACACCGAAAAGTTATCGGTTAAATCTGAGATTATTTTATAATTACAGATTAACAAGGGACGAATTTTATATGGCTAATCTCTTGTTATAATTACAGATTAGGGTGCTAAGCTCGAAAATGAGGATAATCTGCTTATATGTGAACCTAGTATAAGCCTACATACTTAAGTTGAAAGTGATTTCGGTACAAGCATGCAGTTTAAGCATATTTTTTGCAATTTAGGCGCATAAAATCCTGTTTTAACGCATTATCTTTTACTTTTCTTGGCCTAATATGAAAATGTATGCACCCATATTTGCTCTTTATGCACATATATATACGTAGGCACATTTTTTCGAATAAAGTACCGGTTGCAAAATGTGACTTTTCATCTCTAAGTAGAGCACAGCTGTCAAGATGAGCGCCATCTACCGCAATCGTTAGAAAACTATACAACTAGCAAGGCACACCAACATATATATGTGAAATAAAGGTGAATTTTTTTTCTTTTGGTGGTAGGCCTTTGTGTTTATTGTCATATTAACCCCAACTACGATATTAAAGCAAATATATTATAATGGTCGATACAATTTGGCAGACCACAGATGTGAGCATAGAAACCGTCAATTGATAACAATGGGTAGGTTCAGAAGGCGCAGCAGTTGAGCGCAACCGTTGCTCAGTGATCGTTATGCGTCTTCGGAACGGCTTGATACTTTAGCTGTGAAATTCAACTCTCAGAGGTACACACCAACATGTTGCCTCAAATGATCAGAAAAATATTACGATCATCTAACACGCAACTGTTCAGTTGATCAGAAGTACACAACATCGCGTTCAGAAGGTGCATCGCAACAGTTACAGTGGCTACACACCAGACTCCTGCACTGAATGAATAAAACACAACGTTGAGCTGCTTGTGAGAAACTAAGTGTGAAGCAAGCGAAATAATCACGGAGAGTAAGCAAGTGTGAATGGCGCTCACTTATTGTTATGAAGAAGAGAGCGCCGGCTTTTGAGATAGTGAGCTTGTGTTGAGCGCGTAATCACAAGTGTTTGGCTTATGAGCAGCGTTGCCGTTTTGGTCCAATTGTACCAAAATTGGTACAATCATTCTCCGCTGGTAGCTTGGTTGGTTTGATGAAGCTTTTGGTAGGCAAAATTGTTTTGAAAATACAATCAAATTGAACTTTAAAATTTGTTTGCTTAATTTAAGTTTACACGTTCAAAACCCTGCTTTCACTTTGCTTACACGTAAAGATTTCTTTATTTTGTTCTTCATTTTATTAAACAGACAATTTTCTGCAAAGAAAAACTCACTTCCCAAAGCTATGACCGATTAGCTGTTGAAATTAACGAGAAATTACCTATTGTCTTGAAAGAAAAGTTGGTGATAGGCAATTTGCAAAGTGTGAGTGTATTGGTAATAAAAAAGGGTGAGTATATGCAAACTGAATCAAACTTCGATTTCTTTATTGAAATGCATAAAATGTCGGCCTTTGTTTATTCATACACAAAAAAAAATTTTTTGATATGAATTCAATCAATCTCAAAAATATTTACTTATTTTACAAAAGTTTTTTATACAATAACTTAATTATTTTACTTAAAGGCCGGAATTTCTTTTGTTTAATCTGAAAGATTGGTGTGAATAATTAACCAATACTGTAAACAATATTACGTGCAGTTTTAATTTTCACTGCTAATTTGTGTAGCTAAAAATCTCGCAAACTCGAGAAATCTCGTTTTAATGATGAACAAAGTTTGGTAGTTTGGAAACTGATTTGGTAGGCGTTTTGGTACCTAAAAATATTTTCAAGAGGCGACACTGCTTATGAGCAGAAGTGGGCACTACCACAAACAAGCGTGAGCTAAAAGTGAGAATGTGTTAGTGTATGCAAGTCATTTTGCATGCTGGCGCGTTCTCATCGTTACGCTCTCGCTTGTATACGTACACGCGATGCTTACGCTCTTTTAGCACCTGCTAAGTCTCTGCCCATCAGTGTTACCAGGTTTTCGGCATGAGAAAACGTCCCTCTTGGTCTGAAAAAACGTCATTTCCTACCCAAAAACGTCTTTTCCATGTATGCACACAGAATTGTTCTTATTAAACTTTTATTGTATACAAAGATACGTAAGGTATATTAAAATGTCACTTCGACAGAACACATTTAAAATTCATTAGTGGTATCAGCCAAAGTGAGCAAGTGGCACTCTGGCAAAACAGCAGATGAGCTCAAGCAACGACTGTTGACAACAATTTGGTGAAAACCACTATTGTAAACTGGTTTGAGATCATTAATATAAAAATTATTTTATACATACAGCAGATTAAGTCATCAAAATTTTGATCGATTTTGGCTGTTTTTCTTTTGTTTATTTAATGTTTATTTTTGTGTAACTAACCCAATATAAATCCACATTTCAAACTTTGAGCAAAAATTATAAAAAATCTGCAAAGTTTCACCTAGATTTTCATGTTTTTATTCAGATTTTTTAGAATATTTTTGAGTATGCAGTTTGATAGCCCATTAAATTCAAGGGCACTAATGTGCAAACTTTAACTTGCTAAAGAATCGCGTTGATTTTTAATATTTTTTTTCTTTTAGACATTTGGTTAGGTGGTCGGTTGTAGAAAATGCGAAATTACGTTCTGCTATGAAGGAACTGTGCCGCTGTGGTGTAGTGGTAAGCAGTGCGCGCTTCCACTTCTCAGCACCTGGGTTCAAACACTGGTCAAAGCAACATCGCAAAAATATAGAAAAAAGGTTTTTTCTTAACAGCGGTCGTCCCTCGGCAGGCAATGGCAAACCTCCGAGTGTATTTCTGCCATGAAAAACAGCTTATCATAAAAATACAATCGCCGTTCGGAGTCGGCTTAAGACTGTAGGTCCCTCCGCTTTGTGTGACAACATCAAGGCGCACGCCACAAATCGGAGGAGAAGCTCGGCCAAACACTAACATATGTGTAAGCGCCAGTCTATTATTATTATTATTATGAAGCAACATACTGCTTTTGCGAGCGCGCGTGTTGCAATAGATCAGCTCTTCCTGATTTGGCTTTTAATAGGCAATTGCAAACATTGTAATAAGCCTTGTAACCTCAAGTGCTTACACAACCAGCATTTGAACGCGGGATCCTTAGTCAAAGAATTAAGTCATATGTGTTCAAAGAATAAATATCTTTTGAGGCACCTGCTGCAAAGAACAAAGCTTGTAAAGCTTTATTAAGAAAATAATTCAAAATCAGTTCTACTTACAAGATTTAGGGCCGGTTACTCAATGTCTGATTAACACTAATCTCCTGTAATGCGATCAAGCATACATTGTTGCAACCCTACAAATCACCTTATATGAATTCGCCCAATATATTATGTTACATCTAAGAATTTACGATATTAAAAAGGAACCCTGTTGTATTTGATAGCAGCTATGTTCAGGAGATAAAATGAAAATAAATTGAGCGGCATTATTTGCGCGTTACTTAAATCGAGCAGTCGAGTTTAATTTTAATATATTTTTGACGGAGGTTTGCTGACTACCAGCGTTGGCCGACGATAGAGTCGGCGGAGCACCAGGGCTCCGCGGGATACACTGCAGCAGAGCTGCAGCGCTGAAATTGTGTTGGAGTCAACATCATAAGCCACAGGCCGGGCGTTGGCCGGCAATAGAACCGGCGGAGCGCTAGGGCTCCTCAGTTCGCAGTGTGAGTGCGTGGAATGCGGCAGTACAGGTACGCCCGTGTAAAAATCATGATGTGGAAAATTCCACATCACATGGCGACCGTGGCCCAGCCTGGCGCAATGGCGGCCCGCGGGCATAAAAAAAGGGCATAAAGAAATAATATTTATACACTAATAAAAAAAAAATAAAATTTTAAATAAAATAAAATGAATTTAAATTGATTTCTACAAAAAACAGTATCGGTGGTGTTTACAGCTACTAAAGCACAAATTATTGCAAAAAAAAACATTCAAAAAAACAAAAAATAAAAAAACTTTCTAAAAATTTCACAAAAAACGTATACATACACGTGCATACATACATATGTATGAAAAAAAAATACAAATGAAAATGAACTTATAAAAAAAAAAAATAAAAATAAAAATTAAAATTAAAAAATAATGCGGTGGTGGTTATAAACAATTAATTAAAAATTATTGCAAAAAAAACTAAAAAAAAGTACAAAAAAATATAAAAACATTTCAAAAATCAAAAAAAGCGGTGGTACCAAATTTTCAAATAAACCAAAAAAACCAAATTTAAAAAAAAAAAAGAAAACGAAACTTTTGCACAAAAAGTTAATGGCTGGCAGTGAAGGCGGAAAACAAAAAAAATAAATAAAAAAAAATAAAATCAAAAAAAAAGCGGTGGTACCAAATTTTAAAAAAAACAAAACATTTTAAAATCTACAACAAAAAGAAAAATAGCGTTGGTGTGTGGTGAAACTTAATCGAACAATTGCATGAAATTGCGGAAATGAGTACAGTACTAAACAACCGCAATAAAGCTAAAATTTGTTGAAGGTGCTGTACCAAAGTTACGACAAGCCGCAACTGCACCGTAATAACCAGTATATGTACATACATATGTACATACATATGTACATATAACTGTACATAAAACCACGCCACTTTGACACTGAACAATAACTCCCGTTACCTAACGGCGTACAAAACCACGCCACTTGCAAAGCCACTTAACTGTAACTCAGTTACAGCGGCATATAACACCACGCCACCTGACGCCAAATACAAATCCATGTATCGCTAAGCCAAGGCGCGATATCAGCGTAGCGACAACAACATCTGAGCTTCTACAGAGGGGACAACAACAACATCGTCAGCAACGGCAGCGAGTAGCAGTTTGCAGCTTTGGGGTATGAGGTACTATTCATATGTGAAACACCACCATAATTTTTTTCTTAAATTCAAACATTCTGCAATAAATTTAAAAACTTTACATTATATTCCTTTAAAACTTTGCTAAACATTTTACTAAAATATTTTCTGAAACTTTAGATTGTATTCTCAAACAAAATTTTAAAGACCTACTGTACTTTTCTTGTATTACATACATACATTCATATTACTTGCATTTATATTACATACATAAATTTTGAAGACCTACTGTACTTTTCTTGTACTACATATATACATTCATATTACTTGCATTTATATTATATACATAAATTTCTAAGATTATATTCAACACTTTAAAATTTTACTGATTGAATAATACACACATTTACATATGTATATGTTACTGTTTTTTCTTATGGAATTTCAGCTTCAGTGGTACAGTGATGTACAAATATTAATATTTTTTTAAACGTAACTTCAACAATTTAAAGTTTTCACTAAAATTTTTCTTCAATTCTTTGCAACATTAGGCAAGAGTCAGATGTTTTTTTTCAAATATTCGATAAAAATTTCATACGAATTTTCGCCTGTGCATTGCCGTGCTTTTATACTACAACTTTTAAAATTTCGTTTGAAATATGGTAAAATATTTCAACGATTATAATTATCAATAAACGTTTTCCTCAGTTTTCTATGCCGTGGTAGCCAAACTTCGAATATTACAACTTTATTCAAATAACTTTTTTTTTCAATAATACAATAGTTCGATAGTTTTTATAGATCTTTTGCTTTGCGTGTGTGCCAGATGTCAGATGTCGAACTTGTATTCAAAGATTTACAAGCAAAATTTTCAAAAGTTACCAAGCGTGTTCTTCAAAGCCGTCCACTTTCAACAAATCGGGAAAAAGTTGACGAATATATAAAATCTCTAATCGAAACTTACAACGATATTTTAATTCAATTAAAAAATTCGGAACAACAAGGAAACAAGCCAGCTTCTATAAT
The DNA here is from genome assembly GCF_013731165.1 of Rhagoletis pomonella. Classification (NCBI taxonomy): domain Eukaryota; kingdom Metazoa; phylum Arthropoda; class Insecta; order Diptera; family Tephritidae; genus Rhagoletis; species Rhagoletis pomonella. The sequence continues at coordinate 7,753 of NW_023460707.1, read as the reverse complement.
TAAAAGTTTACCGCGGTGCAGAGAAAAACTACTTCAGTGTTTTCAAAAAATTGGGTGTAAAGTTTTAGTACCCGAAGATTTTTCAGCTCTTATAAAAGAAGATATTTTAAATCCTGAAGTAGATTCCGACGACGACTTTGCTGACGCTTGTTCAGCTGGCACACCAGAAGTTTCCACCGTTAAAAAAAGTTGTTCTTTGCCTTCATTTAAAAATTTTTTACAAATTGAAGAAACGCCTTGCGTAACGATTAGTTCACCGAATATAAATTTTACTGAATATACAAACGAAGTAAAGATGGCAACACCTGAGCAAAAGAAATCATTTATTAGCCTATGTGCGTCTATAATCCGAGAAAACTATAGTGGTGACCCCCTATCGCTCGACTCATTCATTGACAAAATAAACTTAATTGAAGAATTATCGGATGAAAGTTTAACTACAACATTTATAGCATTTTTAAAGTCTAAACTCGATGGCAAAGCGCGTGAGGTTTTACCCAGTCAAATAATTTCAGTGGATCAAATAAAGGTTGCGCTACGCAGCAGAATCAAACCAGATAATTCCAAAGTTGTCTCTGGCAAAATCGCGTCATTACATATTACTAATAACAACTATGCCGATTTTGCGAAGCGAGTAGAGGAATTATCTGACGCATTAGAGCGATCTTTAATTATTGAGGGTATGACTCACGCAAAAGCCCATGAGTTAGACAGGTAGAGCAGACAGTAAATGTTTGCAGGCTGAACAGTCGTTCAGAACTAGTAAAATCTATTTTAGCATCAACCACTTTTACGGATTCGAAAGATGTAGTCGCAAAAATGATTGTAGAACACAATATGAAGTCAAAGAGCGGCAGGTGTTATCTTTTAGGTCACGGGCAAATAGACCAAATAGTTTTCGAGGAGGTTTTAGAGGGCATAACAACTATGGCTATCACAACAATAGTTTCAGATTTAATAACGGCAATACAAATAGGCACAATAATGGCAATAACACAAGGCACAATAATAATCAAAATAATTACAATAGAAGTAACAATTTTAACAATAGACAAAATAATTACAGAAATAGCACAAGCAATCGTTCGGCAAGCAACAGAAACAACTCTTCTCGTTCAAATTCTAGAAACACTTCTAATGTTCGATTTTTAAACGCCGATGCCCCTCAGGAGCGAACACTGGGGGGAGCAGGAGCTAAGCAATTAAACGTAGTTACCCCTGAAAAATCAATTTACTGCTTGAACCTTAATTATTCAGATTTTATTGAATTAAATTGTACCGATTCTTACAAATTATGCTCGTTTCTCGTAGATTCACAAGCAGACATCTCATTAATCAAAATTTCCAGTTTAGCAAGAAATTCCGCAATTAACAGCAGTAAAACAATTAATATCATTGGTGTAACAACAGAAACGGTTACAACATTGGGAACCGTAAGTACAAACTTGGTTGTATCAAATTTTTTTATTCCGCATACTCTTCACGTGGTAGATGACAGTTTTAATATACCTTCTGACGGCATACTAGGCAAGGACTTTTTAAAGACGAACAGATGTATTATTAACTACGCAAATGACAGTATAACTATCGGCATCGGGACAGAAAGCACTAAAATAGCAATTTTACACGGTTCAAATACCGACACTTTAGTCATTCCTCCAAGATGTGAAGTTTTTCGTTTATTTAAATTGACTAATTCCAAAAACCCTGTTTTCGTAGACTCTCACGAGCTTTGCTCTGGTGTTTTTACATCAAAATGTGTCGTTGACACAACAAATCCAATTTTAAAAGTAATAAATACTACGGACGAGGTAAAATACGTTCGTAACTATAACATCAAAGCAGAGGATATAAGTAACTATAATGTCTACAAAATAAACGAAACTTCCCAAGAGACAAAACGTTTAGAGGAACTAAAGTCAATTTTACAAAAACAAATGCCAAAATATGCTAAAAACAAATTGCTTGAATTATGTTTACAATACGCCGATGTATTTGCCTTAAAAACAGACCGTATGACACTCAACAACTTTTACGAACAGAAACTTCGACTGAATGACAAGACTCCCGTTTATATCAAAAACTATCGATTGCCGTACTCACAACGCGAAGAAATAAATAGACAAGTCGATACTTTACTGCGAAATGACTTAATCGAACCAAGCTCCTCTAATTATAACAGTCCATTAATTTTAGTACCAAAAAAAGATCCATCTGGCCAAAAATCGTACCGCATGTGCGTTGACTTTAGGGCGGTTAATAAAAAGCTTATCGCTGACAAATTTCCACTAGCACGTGTGGACGACATATTAGACAACCTTGGTCGAGCAAAATACTTTTCGACTTTAGATCTGTTTTCTGGTTTCCATCAAATTCCATTGCATAAAAACTCGCGAGATATAACATCCTTCAGCACTGACAAGGGAGCCTTTCGCTGGAAAGTTTTACCATTCGGTTTAAATGTAGCACCGAATTCTTTTTCTCGAATGATGTCAATAGCCTTTTCAGGCATTTCTCCAAATCAAGCTTTTTTATACGTTGATGACGTCATAGTTATAGGTTGCAGTGAGACTCATCATCTAAAAAACCTGGCTAAAGTGTTCGAAACATGTAGAAAATTTAATCTCAAGCTAAACCCAACCAAATGCAATTTTCTTCGTTCTGAGGTAACATTTTTAGGGCACAAGTGCTCAGAAAAGGGACTGCTGCCAGACGATTCAAAAATTAACGCAATAAAAAAGTATACAAAACCTTCAGATAAAGACGCTGTTCGTCGATTCGTTGCGTTTGAAAATTATTATAGACGCTTCATACCTAACTTTGCGTTGCTGGCAGCACCTTTAAATAGACTGAGTCGAAAAAAATGTCAAATTCTTATGGGACAGCGCTTGTGAAACTGCATTTCAACACTTAAAATCAGCCCTAATGTCTCCTAAACTTTTGCAATATCCTGATTTTACTAAAGAATTTTTAATAACTGTGGATGCTTCTAAAAACGGGTGCGGTGCTATATTAAGCCAAAATCATAATGGCAACGACTTACCAATATGTTTCGCTTCTAAATCTTTTAACAAAGCAGAACAAAATAAACCAATCATAGAACTTGAACTTTTAGCTATATATTTCGCGATTAAGCAGTTTCGACCCTATGTTTACGGCACTCACTTTAAGGTGAAGTCTGACCATCGACCCTTAGTTTATCTTTTTAACATGAAGGACCCATCTTCAAAACTTGCTAGAATACGCCTAGAACTGTCAGAATACGACTTCACTATTGAGTACATAAAAGGCAAAGCAAACGTTGGAGCAGACGCACTTTCACGCATTACCATTGAACTAAAAGACTCTAGAAAACATGTTTTAGCTATGAAAACGCGATCAATGACAAAAACAATAGATTTACAAAACGAAAACAACTACACGGACAACCCTACAGTACAAGTTTACGATAAATTTTCATATAATTTTTCTAAAAATATACCGCGAATAGTAACGCATTTTCGCTACGATAAAGATAACAAAATTTCAAATATTCAAATATGTGCACATTTAAAACACAAAAAACAAGAATTACTTAATTTTGCGAATGTTAACGAAGCAACTTGTTTAGACGAGTTACTTTTGAGGCTTGATGCTGAAGCCGGCAATCGCAATATTAAGCAAGTAGAATGGCCAAAAGATGATATATTTTTCAATAATTTCTCTATTTCAAATTTAAAAACCAGCGGTAACAATATTTTAAAATTTTTACAAATTATCTTAACAGAACCGGTAGAAACAGTAACTGACGACGATAAAAAGTTAAAATTAATGACCATTTACCATAATGACCCTATAACAGGCGGACACTGCGGAATTAAAAAACTTTATGCAAAATTACGTACAAAGTATCACTGGAAAAATATGACCCGTGATGTATCCAAGTTTGTTAAAAATTGTTCAAAATGTTTATTAAACAAGGTTAAACCTAAAAACAAGGAAAATCTTGTATTAACGCCAACACCTTGCAAACCATTTGATATTATTGTAATCGACACATTAGGACCCCTACCAGAGTCAAATAATGGTAATAGGTTCGCAATTACCATTATATGCGATTTAACAAAGTATTTAGTAACAGTAGCTGTTCCAGATAAAAGCGCAAAAACGATTGCATCTGCCACTTTCGAAAGTTTTGTCTTAACTTACGGTGTAATGAATTCCATTAAATCAGACTTAGGCACCGAATTTAAAAATGAAATTTTCACTGAATTAACCAAACTTTTAAAGGTTAAACACGATTTTTCAACCGCACACCATCATGAAACTGTGGGTACTATCGAACGTAACCACAGAGTTTTTAATGAATATTTACGAGCATATTTAAATTAAACATTTTCCGATTGGGATGTTTATTTAAAATATTTTACATTTTTACACAACACAACAACTAACACAGTTTTCGATAATAAATTTTCCCCATTTGAATTAATATTTGGGAAAAAGGCAACAGTTAAAGAATTAATTAATAAACACAAAATTCGGAACAAACTAATATATGATAAAACGGCGCGTCCGTTATCAATTAGCGTTAATGACAGGGTTCTTGTTCAAAAAGAACCACGCAATAAGCATGAAAACATATACCAAGGGCCATACGTTATAACAAAAATTGACGGTGTAAACGTCACAATTTTTGATGAAGCGAAAAACAAAGAAAAAACAGTACACAAAAATAGAATTCATAAAATAAAATAAAAAAAATTTTCTTCTATATGTATATACGTATGTATAATTACTTTCACTTTATTACCTTATAAACAAAAACAAAAATGTACAAAACAAAAAAATAATAATCTGAAATGTACAAATTTTCAATATGAAATCTAGCTCAAAAGAAAAAACAAACAAACAAAACTAACTATTATAAGTGTTTACAATATATTTTTCCACAAAATTGTAATATAAGATTTTTTTTCCAAAATACTAAATGAATTTATTAAACCGAAAGCATTTTTCATACATTGGTAAAAATATAACTCAGAAAATCTAAATACAAATATTAAAACAAAAAAAAAAATTTAAATTCCATTTTTCTTAAGCCATTAATATGTATTTATGTAAAATTCAATCAAATAGCCTCATAAGTTATTTACGAAAATAATTACTCAATTTTATTTTACAAATACGATACTTTGCCAATTAAATAACTTTTAATAAATAAAATAAGTAATAATTAAGTAAATACAATAGCTTTTATTTAAATATCTAATATTTACCAAAACTTAAATTGATTTGAACGAACGAATGAAAGAGGGAGGAATATCCCTTAAGCATTTCTTAAATTCGTTCCTTCAAAACAATTTAATTCTGATTATAAATTTTGGGCAAGAAGAATGTGGCAAAATTGATCACGTTGCCAAATTCTTCTTTTTCCAAAGGAGGGTGATGTAATGCGATCAAGCATACATTGTTGCAACCCTACAAATCACCTTATATGAATTCGCCCAATATATTATGTTACATCTAAGAATTTACGATATTAAAAAGGAACCCTGTTGTATTTGATAGCAGCTAAGTTCAGGAGATAAAATGAAAATAAATTGAGCGGCATTATTTGCGCGTTACTTAAATCGAGCAGTAGAGTTTAATTTTAATATATTTTGGACGGAGGTTTGCTGACTACCAGCGATGGCCGACGACAGAGTCGGCGGAGCACCAGGGCTCCGCGGGATACACTGCAGCAGAGCTGCAGCGCTGAAATTGTGTTGGAGTCATCATCATAAGCCACAGGCCGGGCGTTGGCCGGCAATAGAACTGGCGGAGCGCTAGGGCTCCTCAGTTCGCAGTGTGAGTGCGTGGAATGCGGCAGTACAGGTACGCCCGTGTAAAAATCATGATGTGGAAAATTCCACATCACACTCCGTTTAAACATCATTATCGACGTGTTCGGCTCCATGCATATAACATGGAGTCGGTAACGTCGATAACGATATTTTACCGGAGATTAGTGTTAACCAGACATTGAGTAACCGGCCCTTAGTAACAAATTTGCCGAAAGTGTGAGCGTAAGTACTTATGTACTCTACAAGCAAATAGTACGCTATACATTGAATATATTGTACATAGAGAAAATTACAATTTTACACAAAAAGTCCAAACGTCAACAGGATACAAAAAACGTTCAAATGACGTTAAAAACGTCAACCTGGCAACGCTGCTGCCCTTGCCGGCTTATGAGCTCCAATTCATATTGCTCACTGGATTCGTTTCGCTTACAATTATGAATCTAAAAGGCTTGTGAACAAACGCAAGAGCTCATTTGCTTGCAAGCCACTTACGCCATTTGAGCAGTTGCGCTGTGAAGCAAACGTAGAAAAAAAGTTGTATGGAAATTAAGTGCAAGGAACTTTTTTTTAGCAAATAAGAGTTTAAAAATTGCTTGATTATAAAGCCCTAGGTATAAATCTGAAACATTTTTAATACAAATGAATTATGTTTTTCAAATTTAAACTCTTTGGCGCGTATTCATAGTCCAGCAACTAAATCGAAACTAACAAAGTTGCAACTTAAATTTACTTCTATTCATAGTCGCATTTCAGACTTCTACTAAGTAGTTTCGACTTAGTTTACGATATAGCAAAATGAGTGTGAAAATGTATCGATTTTTCTTTACGATATTTTGGAAAAATTACATTTTTGTTAAATAATGTGAAGTTTGATCATCCGTTTATGTAATTTTTATTTTCATTGCATGATTATGCAAAAGAATAAGGTATCATTTTCTTGTTAATTGTGTGAAATAGCCAGAACTACCGCAGTGATGTGAAGTCGATGTTTATCGAAAGCATGCTGTGAAACGTACAAATAGTAGATATCTAAATGTTATGCACAAATTTACTTTAAAAGAACTAGCGTGAAACTGACTTATTATTTGAGAATTTGTCTAAGTTATTCCAATTATAAATTTGTGATTTAGCTTTATTCGAATTGTAATACGCATTTAATTTCATCTTCCGAATAAAATGGATCGATCTTTGTAAATTTTAATTGGAGATTATTCAATATTACCAAAATCACCCTCTACCAACTTAATTTTTACATATTTCGTCTGTTTTCCCTTAATTTGATAAAATACTTCGTCCTAGTTACGACTTAGTTGCAGCTGCAGCCGAAACAAAATTTTAAGTTGGTACTTAGGCAGAAAAGTTGACTAAGGCGACTATGAATAGCTTTAGTTGTGACTTAGAATAGTTTCGACTTAGTTGAGTACTAAATATGACTATGAATATGCGCCTTTGACATAAGTGGAGAGCACGAACGAAAAAGCAGGTACTACTTGTTCGTATCGTAGTTTTTCTGCTAATTATGTATGTATGCATATATTTAGCACGGTTTTACTTTCTTATTTTGTAATTATAGTTTTTAAGTTTCAACTTAAATTGTGGCGGGAGTGACAAATTGAGCATCGGAATAAAAGTAATCGTAATATATTTACTATTCTATGAATAAATATTTTTACCTAAAACTTACAGCCATATTCGTACAAAATATTCATACAAAGTAGCTTTAAAAAGGTTTATAAATTGAAAACATCAATCTATAAAGCTGTTTAAACCATGTTAAAAATTAAGGTAGTTTCAGTAAACAACTTTTTGATGAATACTGGGTGTTTTGAAGCTGCATAATTTGTTCATGTTGCAAATTTATTAATATTTAAAAATAAATAGCAAGTTTCGGGATGGGGATTTTTTCATAGTTATTAAGTGTAAAT
>NW_023460706.1:0-33175 GCF_013731165.1 Rhagoletis pomonella | reverse complement strand
GGTATGGGAAATGTTTAGTTATTGGCCCATCGTCTTTGGGGTGGGGGCGGAGGGGGAGAGGGCGTGGCCCCCCAAACCCCCCTCATTCGAAAGGGGCCAGTCGCCACTTTACGAAAAGCCCCACCCCCCTTGGGGACCTCCCACAGACCCCTAGGGAACCGTTTGAAAATGGGGTAAAAAAGGCATTTTCCGAGGCAAACTGAGCAGTTTGAAGTGGAATATAACCCAACTAACAGAATATGTGGGGTTTTTAAATAAAAGAAGTTATCCCAAGGTGGTTATCAGGCGAAAAAAGGAGGGCTAAACACCTTTCGCAGAGAACACCTTTGTGCGTAGGCGGCCTTCGGCCGCAGTTAGGGATTATAACCCTCAGGCAGTAGAATTCTCCTTTCTGTGTAGCCAAAGAAGGGGGGCTGAACACCTTTTGCAGAGAACACCTTTCTGCGTAGGCGGCCTTCGGCCGCACTTAGGGATTATAACCCTCAGGCAGTAGAATTCTCCTTTCTGTGTTGCCAAAGAAGGGGGGCTGAACACCTTTTGCAGAGAACACCTTTCTACGTAGGCGGCCTTCGGCCGCACTTAGGGATTATAACCCTCAGGCAGTAGAATTCTCCTTTCTGTTTTGCGAAGAAAAGGAGCTGAATACCTTTTACAGAGAACACCTTTGTATATTTTTAATGCTTGCAGGGTTATATCCTATTTTCTTTTGTCTCTCATTCTTTTGCATATTTTGGAGTTTGACAGCTGAACTACGCCATTTAATTTGCATATGCAACAAAAGTCAGACGCATGATTTAGAAGGTGTTTTTATTTAATAAATTGTGATTAATTGGTTAATATTAAAGTTATAAAGAAAGTTATAGCTCATCGAGTAAAGCGTAAAGTGAAGGAGAATATAAAAATATATTGCTGATGTAGCTGCTTTAAGGAGAATAGGAGTGATAAATTTACGCTAATTTCCGAATTTTACAAAAAAGGGCATATTTCAAACCCAATTTGTTAATAAATTAGTGACCCAAAATTACAATAGTGGATGTTAAAATAATGGGTAGACCCTTGGCTACAAGTGTGTGAAAATTGGATCGGGTCACCCCTTTGGACGCAATACCCCGAAATAGGTGGGCCACTTACTAAACAGTACCCAATGGTATACATAAATGACTCATTTTCTAAACGATTTAAATAAAACGCATTTTATAACCTTTTTTGTGCAAACGGCATTTGCGAATTGATAGAAAAGTACTACGGATTGTAAATTTTTGTTAACTATGAGGTGAATGGAAATTTTCTACCCGGCCTGACGACTTTGAAGAATTTTTTTGTTCTAATTTCATTACTAAAGCGTCTAATAAATGCATGGCTTTTAGTTCTAGAAGAATAAAAGTCAGTAAAGACAAGTATTTTTTGTATAATTTCTGATTTTAATTGCTCAACTTTTGCACCAGAGCAACTGTCAAATATTTCCAGCAGTAAAAAGTTGCGAATTGGCACAGCAGAAATGTAAAATTTTCTCGCCATAATAAAAAGTTGTTTCAACATGGAACTTTTCTACTAATTGACATAAAATTACTATCTCAACGTTCGGAGCGCTGCCACTGAGGGCCTTTGCCAACTAATAAAAAAGAGAAAACTTGGAAAGACCAAACAAAAATTTTGAGATTTCTCGTTGTGAATACGAATGCCAAAGTTTTTACCTAGCTCGTGGGACTACGCAAAATTTTTACAGCTTGTAAATATGTATACACATAAAGTTGTTGCCGGTTATAAACAGTCAAAATCAAAATGGAGAAAAGAACAAAAAGCGTACGTTAGTTGTCAGTTATGAAGTAAATCCAATTTATTTGCGAATATTTGTTTATTCTATTTATTGAAAGGCAACCACGCGGAAAAGCTTGTGCTAATTATATTGATAAAAGAACCTGGCAACTCGCACGTTGTCTAAATTCTCAAGTAACATAAAATTTACAAAAGAATACTTTGCTTGTATTACCATCAATACGCCATGTATAAATTTTAAAACACACAAAAATAGAGCTTTTGCACGAGCGTTTGTTTGCTTTTTCAACACCATTTATAATTTTCTTTTTATAAAATCACGATTTGTCAAATGCTTAAATTTATTTATCTAATAATAATGCAGCACACAACCCTGAAATCTAAGAAAAAATCTGAGGAAGGCAATTAAATAGCAGCACACAACCCCGTGCCTTCCTCAGGGGTGAATATAACTACAACAACAACCCAAAAAGGTTGGTTACTGTCTATACTGTGCTCGAAAGACCATAAACCAATTAGAACAGATCTGACCAGTGTTGCCATCTTTTGATTTTCAAAAAGCACCAAAAACTTGGAAAAAAGCGTTTTACCACATTAAGGGCCGGTTGTTCAATGTCCGATTAGCACAAATCGGAGGTAGAAGCTCCGGTTAAATACAACGACTGCTTTATCGATCACATGTTATATGCATGATGTCGAAATCGTCGATAATGATGTTTAACCGGCAAGTAGTGATAACCAGTCAGTGAACAATCGGCCCTAAGTATTTCTTTTAACTTACTTGCGTACTAGCCATTTTAACGCGAATAGAATTTAATAAGGTAGGTTTGCAACTTCAGCTTTTTATCAATCATGGTTGTATTTTAGTCCATTTAAATTTGTAGATTCTTGTAAATTCAGTGCTGCTACAGCCTTAAATATTTCAAATTATTTCAGGTTTTCACTATCTCGAAGTAATTTTAGTTCAGAAAAAAAGCACTAAAAAAGGCACTAGGCACTAAATAATTTTTTTTGGCGTTTTAATTTTCAAAAAGCACTAAATATAGTGCTTAAAGCACCAAGTTGGTAACTATGGATCTGACCGGTTGAGAAGCAGCCATTTGTAATCATGGGTTGCATTTCTTTATTCATTCTGAACGTTTGGAATAAACTTTTTTGTTTACTTATTCTTTAGATCGTTCCTGATGATATGTTAACGTAAATTTCAAACGCATTATTTTTATTCCGGCTGTGAAATGGGATTATCCGGAATGTATAAAGAAACGCAGCCGTAGTGTAATGAACTGAAGGTGGCGCATTCCCGAAACCGCTACTTTGGTTTTGCCGACTTTGACGTTTATGGCAATACGTAAACAAATTTTTTGTTTATAAACAAGTGCAAACGTATTGCAAACGTATTGTTTACTTTCAAGTGAAAAATCGAAGTAATTCGTGCGTTCTGAATTAAAAATCGTTTTATTTGTAATAAAAACTTTATAAAAATGTCGTGTCGTGTGTTGAATTGCAGCAGCCGTAGGGGCAAAGGCCCCAAACGCAGTTTTTTTTTTGTTTCCCCGCGACGACGCCTTGGCCAGAAAGTGGGAGAGTTCTGTTGGCAGGAGAAGCCACACAATTTAGACACCAAAGTAAGGAAAACGTTGAAATACCACAAACTACTACAACTACTAATCGGAGGTAAGCAAGCATCGACCACTTTCAGCAGGAAAACATGCGCTTCGACAAGATAATATCACTTTTTCGGCACCTGCAATACAAACAAGAAAATTCTAATTAGTTAATTAATAACACCTATTCTTTTGAACAGATTTCAAAGGTGGTTGTCTATATTTTGTTAACGTTGGGCTTAATTTGCCATATTCAAAGATGGCTTGAGAAATTGGCGAAACGTGAAGAAAACACGTTTTCTCACTGCAAATTCACAACTGTCAACTCATTTTTCTTCGCCATATTCTTTGTTTACCCGTTGCCACAAATGTCATTCTGCGGGAATGCGCAATCTTGTATTCTATCGTTCTTGTGTAAACCACCGACAAAATACACATAAAGAAAAAAGCAAAACAGAAATAGCAAACTTCAAAATTACGAACGTCACACATTTTTTTCTCAATTGCTATTACAAATGGCTGCTCCTCTACCGGTCAGATCTGTTCTAATTGGTTCATGGAACTTTGGCGATGCGTTGGCCTTGGCGTTGCTTCAACAGCTGACTATGAATACATGCATTCAAATGCAGCCGTCCACATAGCCGAAATTCGACAACGCTCTCGCCAACACAAAGCAAATAGATGGCCAACTCTCAACATTTCCCGTGCGTCGCTCGTCAGCTGTTGCAAATATATAAAATTATGTGAAATATTTTTCCTTTTAAATCAAGTGCGGGCAAGAAATATCGTTTTTAATGCAATTATTGATATGAAATATTAATTTATCTGTCGTTAGTATGTTAATTTAGTGGCCCAAGCATTCGCTGCCCAAGCATTCGCTGCCCAAGCATTTGCTGCCAAGCGTTCATTGTTACATAGTTTTAACGTGCGTTCTGTCAAACCAACGCCAAAGCCAACGCGAAAGTTCTATGTGGACCGGCGTTAAGGGCGTTGGTTAAAGGGACGAACGGGGAGTAGGCGTGGCGCCTCCCACCCACATTTTAGAGGGCATGAACCACCATTCACAAAAATGAAACCGCCGACCATCTAGGCCCCCTTAGAAAAATGGACAAAAATCACAATTTCACTTGCGTTTTCGCTTATTTTAAGCAAATTAAGGCTCTGACTTGTATCAAAACACAGGAATTGCACTACAACTTATAATTTAACTGTTAAAAGTTTATATTACCGATAATAAAAACAATTGGGCACTTCATATAAATTGATAAAGGGATAAATTGCTTAAATCTATCAGTTCATCCACTTTCTTTTATCAACGTACCTTGGCGAACAATTGCACAAAATTGTTTATTATTTAACTTATCTGGCTAGTTACGTTTCATTCTTACCTCGTCCATTGTGCAAAGTTTCTTTTTATGTGTTCGTAACAAAATCTACCACCTGACAACTTGTCAGAGTGGAATTTTGCTGAAATTTATGCGTCTATCCACCAAAATCTTTTGATAAAGTGATAAACTTTGGTTACATTCATCAAACCTTATAAATGCATTGTAAACCGTATAAACTTATAATTGTGTAAACCTCACGTTGTACCGAAGCAATGTACTCTCAAGAACGATAGAATACAAGATTGCGCATTCCCGCAGAATGACATTTGTGGCAACGGGTTAACAAAGAATATGGCGAAGAACAATGAGTTGACAGTTGTGAATTTGCAGTGAGAAAACGTGTTTTCTTCGCGATTAACCAATTTCTCAAGCCATCTTTGAATATAGCAAATTAAGCACAACGTTAACAAAAAATATTCAACCACTTTTGCTGGTGTCTAAATTCTCCTGCCGGCAGAACTCTACCCACTTTCTGGCCAAGGCGTCGACGAGGGGAAACAAAAAAAAAACTGCATTTGGGGGCTTTACCCCTACGGCTGCTGCAATTCAACACACGACACGACATTTTTATAAAGTTTTTATTACAAATAAAACGTTTTTTACTATAGAACGCACGAATTACCTCGATTTTTCACTTGAAAGTACACAATACGTTTGCAATACGTTTGCACTTGTTTCTAAACAAAAAGTTTGTTTACGTATTGCCATAAACGTCAAAGTCGGCCAAACCAAAGTAGCGGTTTCGGGAATTCGCGACCTTCAGTTCATTACACCAAGATGTATTCTATCATTCTTGGCTCTGATCCAGTACTCCACACGGTGATAAATGAGTTTTTTAATTTTGTACCAAATGGTCCAAAAAAGTGTACAAAATAAGCCGAAAAAGTACCAACATTTAAAAGACCATACATACATAGTTACATATACATACATATGTTTTTAGAGTTTTTGTATAAAAATCATGATATAAAACATGGCGTGTCGAATGTGGAACACATAAGTGCAAATCAATTGTTTGAAAAGGCCACCAAAACGCCAAGGTAATCAAGAAAATCATACAAGTTATACTTATTAAGTGCTAGTAATACAAAAATTAAAAATAAAACCGTTGCATTAACGTAATGCAAGTTTTACTAAAATATTTTCTTTTATAGAAATTAACAAGTTAATAGCAGTGTTCTCGTACCTAAAATCTTGCAGAGTGGGGGTCATCGAGAGCGCAAAATGACACTGAGATCTGCCAATTTTTGCTGGAAAAAATTTTACCTGCGAAAACTTACAAATAAATGTCTGCTGACCACAACATGTGCTCGTGAATAAACAAAAGAAAGGAAGAAAAGTTTAGTTTAGTTAATTTACTAATAATCTCTAATTTTCTAATTTCCGTGTGTCAACTAGGGCTGCCATATAAAATTATTCAATTGTCGATGAAACTATTTGTTGGCCGGAATTTACGCAAAATATTGAGAAATGTACCAAAATAGATAATAATGCTGAAAGGTTCTGACCGAATTTGTCAGTTGATCGTTAATACGAAAATGGGATGATTTTAAAGACACATTTGTAGCTATATCTACTTAATTTTTGTGAAACAAGGAAGGGTGCTTGGAGGAGATTCTTTTATTTGCGTCATGATGTGGTATCAAAAATATTTGTTAGAAAAAAACTTACTTACCTATCAGAAAGTCAGAATGGCGTAAGTTTTACTGCGTTCAATAACTTTTTCTGATATTTTAGTCTTCCCTCAATTTTATTCGCTATGTTTCTTTTATTCTCTGGCTGCTAGTACTTACTGGAAAATTTTATGAATAGAACTATTATGACAGAAACTTTTTTTTTGATTTAAGTAATAGTTTCGTTTTTAATGAACACCACGTATTTACTTAAATAAGGTAGAAAAAGATGACTATATTTTTATGCACAAAAATTCAAAACTCCAATTAAAAAGAGTGTGGTATTTCGACATAATTGTAGTACAGTACCGTATCTTGACAAAAATGTATTAAAAATACCAATGTAGTACCAATGTACTTTTGGCTTCCAAAATGTACCAAAAAAGTACAATTGTACCATCAATTTCATCACTCCATAGGAATGGGTAGTGGGGGGTTGAAATTCGATTTTCATTCAATTTCATCACTCCATAGGGATGGGTAGTGGGGGGTTGAAATTCGATTTTTCGCGAATTTCGAACATTGCCCAATCATTCGGTTATTCTATTCGAAATTTGGTGATGCAAATTCGATTTAATTCGAATTTTTTCGAATTCTCCAAAACTTTTTTGAAGTGAAACTTCTTACTCGAGTTCGGAGATCTTTGCGTTAAATATTTAACACCAAGTCATAAAATCTGTATCGTTCAATTTAAAAAAAATAGGAGGCGAATTAAAGGCTTGTCCTGTGGGTCTGCAACATAGCTTTAGCAAGAACGTTGATAATAAGAAGGGACAACTCGTTATAATTGTAGCGAAAGTGCGCAACAGGGGCGTGCCTTCTCTTTTCATCCAATCAAAAAACGTACTAGGGCAAAAGATAAGGCACGCCCCTGCTGCCCATGATGCAATAATACAAGGTGTTATCAGTTGGCAACTTCTCGCTCTAATTCCGCCATATTGACTACCTTACGTGAAACAGTGTTACTTCTTTCACTATTCTTTGCCCATTAATATAGTTGAATGCTTTTTATTTTTTCTCAGTATACACACTTTGTTTTCTTAAAAAGGTATTTTATCTTATTTTATTTCATTTCATAACGAATATACTATAAAAAAGCAAATTTCGTTAAGGAGAAAATGTGAAATTTTATATTTTTCCCCCATATGGGGATTCATTTCTTCCCGATTTTCTTCTCATTCTACTGAGCTAAGGTAGTGTCAAATCGAACTGTCACAACTGATACCACCTTGTATTATTGCATCATGATGTCAGATAGCGAGTGGCTTTTATAATTCCTTTTGTTTCGTTCTTTCGTGTTTAGGGTTGCCGTCACCTGGTTGAGTTTAGGCCGGTTGCCACACTTCCCATTCTTCTTCTTTCTGATAACAGTAGCTACACACGACGAGCATATCCGCGCACATGTGCGCCAACATGCTCGCTGTCGATTGCTACAGATGTTTATTATTAGTAGGAAATGTATTTGTAGTTTGAAAATTGTTGCAATTTTAAACATTCTACATATGTGTATTTATGTGTATATTTTAAAGATCTCAAGTTCAAAATCAAATACTATATACGTATATTATACAGATTCTTGTTGAGAAATATATACTTTTCAGTAGTAGTTTTACATGCTCTTTTTAGAGTGTACTTGCTATTTATTATATTTACTTTGCAAAATACTTATGCACAAAAAATGTACTTTATAAATTGAAATTACAAAAACATTGACAAATACAAATGTTTGATTTTATGCACATGTATTCCAAGTCCTTGTATTTTTCATGAAAATGTTTGGTTTTCTTACAAATTATGAGATGTATATGTAAAAAAAGAAAATTGGATACATTTGGATACATTTTTGGCTTGGTCAGGGATACATTTTCTTGAGACGGCGCGGCAACACTGGTCACAACTGATACCACCTTGTATTATTGCATCATGCCTGCTGCCCACTTTCGCTACAACTCTAACGAGTTCTCCCTTGCCACAGGTTAGAAAATCAAATTGAAATAATCGCTTCTGCAGATGTTTGCGTTAAATATTTCACACCAATGGGCTTGTCCTGTAGATTTGTAACATGGTTTTAGTTTTGTGCCATATGTAAAAAAATCAAAATCAAATTATTTAATAAGTTAAATAAATTACTCCAATATGGGTATCAATCGAAATGGTTTTGAATAAACTTTATTTTTTAATTATATTTAGGAGGGCTGCCACCTATTTGAAAAGTCGATTTTAGTTAAAGAAGTGTTGTGCTTAAAATACTATGCATCAATTAAAATATTTTTGAGGTGGTGTTGAAAAGGTTAAACTCAAATTACAATGTGCAACAGCAGAAACCAGCACGGACTTTGTTAACATTTTCTGAATGTATACCCATCCAGTAGTAAAACGATCGATGGATTTGAAAAAGTTATAACTTTTAATTTAGCTAATTAGCTCGTACTTTTATTTTATGACCTACTAACCCTACAAGAATTGTGTGATGGAAACTAACACATTCTCATTTATCTTACTAACACATTTGCAAATTTTGCGTTGGTTAAAAAGAGACCAATATATAAGGCCATAAGTTGGAGGAAGACGGAAGATCATATGTACACAAATGTTTACATCAGATTTTTCACACTGCCCTTTAGAATGTGATAGAAACTTGTAGGTAGCCAGTGACAGAAATCTCTATCAGCCTTGCCAGTCAAATGATTTGTCAAATGATGGTCACTGTTCTTGCAGGGTAAAGTTTTCATATCTCGGCCTAGGGATGTCAGTGGCAAAAATATATCGATGTTTTTCTTTGATTCGATGCATCGAATTTACATCGATATTTTTCGATGCATCGAAGGGCATACATCGATGCATCGATTTGCAGACCGATAGTTCTGTTTACGCTGGTTTCAACTATATAAATATTATTTGCCGCAATAAAAAGTAATGAAGATATAAAAGTTAACTAAATGTTTGTGATATTTTAAAATATTAATATATTCTAAACTACGTAACCGATTAAAAAGTACTGATATCAAAATAAAGGCAATTAGGGCCGGTTACTCAATGTCTGGTTAACACTAATCTCCGGTAAAACACCGTTATCGACGTTACCGACTCCATGTTATATGCATGGAGCCGAACACGTCGATAATGATGTTTAAACGGAGATTAGTGTTAACCACATATTGAGTAAACGGCCCTTAATCTATCTTTAAGTTGATGTATGTGTTTGCTTGCTTATATATTTAAGCCAAAAATATTAAAAAACAATTAAAATGTTATAATTTTTTCATAAAATAACGCCTTTTACAAAAAAGTGCATAACCAATGCTATAGACATATATATTATTTAGAAAGTGCAAGTTCTTATCTTTAATTTGATATACATATTTTATTATGATCTACTTTTGAGGGTTAAGAATTCAGTGATAAAAAATTAAAAGCATTTACAAGCAAGTGACAAGTGTGGGTGATATCATAGTTTCTTTTGCACAGAACTTATTTGTGCGTAGGCGGCCTTCGGCCGCGCTTAGGGATCATAACCCTTACAAAGTAGAATTCTCCTTTCTGTATTGTCGAAGAAGCGGAGCTGAACACCTTTTGCAGAGAACACGTTTTTGTGTAGGCGGCCTTCGGCCGCACTTAGGGATTATAACCCTTACCAAATAAAATTCTCCTGTGCCAGAATTCTGTATATAGAATTCTGGTGTGCCAAAATGTGTATATAAAAATGTCTTGTGCAAATGAATATTTAACATTTTTCAAGCGAAAAAACGCAAATGAAAATTGCGATTTTTGGCCATTTTTGGCCATTTTTCTAAGGGGTCCCTAGGGAACCATAGGGGGCCTAGGTGGTCGGGGGTTTCATTTTTGTCAATGGCGGTTCATTCCCTCTCCAAAAGAGGTGCCACACCCACTTACCTTTCGCCCACTGCCCCTTTAACGAACGGCCATAATAGAAAGCCAACCCGTTTAATTATCTACAATATGCATTTGCACATACATGCATTTATATTTTTAATTATCACTGAATTCTGAAAGCTCAAAAGCAAATCGTAATATAATATGTATATCAAATTAAAGGTAAAAACTTGCATTTTCTAAATGATATAAATTTGTTTAGCATTGATTATGAACTTTTTTTAAAAAAGGTTAGTTTATGATAAAATTATGTAATATTTTTTGGTTTTATAATATCTTTGGCTTAAAAATATAAAAAAGCATACCCATTTTATATATCAGCTTGAAGACAAATTAATTGTCTTTATTTTGACATCATTACCTTTTGAATTGGTTACGGAGATTAGAAAATAATAATATTTTAAAATATCACGATTTTTTTGTTTTACCTTTTATATAAAAAATAAAATAATAAATAAAAAATAAGGTATTTTTTAATTGCGGCCAATAATATTTATATAGTTAAAATCAGCGTAAAAAGTACTAGTAAGGTGCATTTTTAGTTTTTCTATAGCTGAACGGTTGATTATCTTGATGTATGCCAAATTTTCAATGCATCGAAGCAAAACATCGATATTTTCGATGCATCCGACGTCCCTATCTCGGCCTAAGTAGTTTTCAAAAAAGTCGAAAAAATAGTGTGGCCAATACTGCGGCAACGCGAAGCGAACAACGAAAAATAGGCAGAATGTTCGAGGAATGACGTAGAATGTTCCACAAAGAGAAACGTCAAGTTGGATGAACACAGCGAACGGCGAGAGAAAGAGAATGAGCGATGAACTTCAGAACGTTCTAGAGTTGCCATGAGTGCGAGCGCAGGTATATAAGAGCCACCACACAGCGGAGTGAGTTAGTTACAAGTCAGCAAGCTACAAGTAAAGTGAGTTGCGAATAAGCAAGCTATAAGTTTAAGGGCCGGTTGTTCAATGTCTGATTAGCACTAATCGGAGGTAGAAGCTCCGGTTAAATACAAGGACTGCTTTATCGATCACATGTTATATGCATGATGTCGAAAACGTCGATAATGATGTTTAATCGGCATGTAGTGATAACCAGACATTGAACAACTGGCCCTAATTGTGTTAACAAGTTTTGTAAGCGTTGTAATTGCTTTAACGAGTATTGTAAAGTGTTTTTACGGTATTAGCGATTATTGTAAATTGTTTGTTGTACAATAAAGTTAAGGGCCGGTTGTTTAATGTCTGGTTATCACTACTTGCCGGTTAAACATCATTATCGACGTTTTTGACATCATTCATGTAACATGTGATCGATAAAGCAGTCCTTGTATTTAACCGGAGCTTCTACCTCCGATTAGTGCTAATCAGATATTGAACAACCGGCCCTAATTGCACTACAATTTGGTCATCGTTAGCGTTTATTTAACAATCTAGCGATACGAACTGAAGAATTTGGGAAATCCGGACGAGATTTCAAGGATAGTCGTAACAATTGGTGTCAGAAGTGGGATTGTTAAATAAATTCCAGAGGAGAAACTTCTGAAAATGGCAAAAATTCAGGATCTAAAAATTGAGGAACTCAAGCAGGAGTTGGAGAAGCGAAATTTAGCAACCTCCGGAAGAAAAGTGGAATTACTATCACGGCTGCGAAAGGCTATGGAAAAGGAAGGTATCGACGTTGACAAATACGACTTCCAACGTGAGGACGACGCGACATCAACGAAGGACGAACAGAAGGATGAGGCTGCTTGTTCGTCGAAGGATGTGCAGCAGACATCCGGGAAGGTTGAAGAACAGCAAAAGGCTCCTAGTTCATCAACAGTTATGGACATGAACACATTATTAGCCGCCGTGTCTCAGATTTCATCACAGCTGTCGTCCCAGATGGAAGCACAGGATACACGCATGTCACAGATTTCATCGCAGCTGGAAGCACAGAAAACGTACATGTCATCGCAGCTAGATGAAAGATTACCCAGCTACAAGAGAATTTATTCAAAGATAACGCAGAACTCAGAGAGAGACAGGATAAAATCGAGGAACGACAAGATAAATTCGAAGAGCTTATTAAGGAAAAATAGGACAAAGTCGAAGCTCAGGTGGATGAGCTTGAAGATCGTCTCCGGGGTTTGCAGTTGAATCGTCCAGCTAATTCGACGAACGCTCCCAAGGTAAAGACTCCATCCTTTGATGGCACTATTCCTTTCCAGGTCTTTAAGCTCCAGTTTGAGAAGACAGCTACAGCAAATCACTGGAGCATGGAGGATAAATCCGCTGCTCTGTTCGTTGCATTAAAAGGACCTGCAGCGGAAATCTTGCAGACTATTCCCGACTGTGAAGGGAACAGTTACAATGCGTTGGTGAGAGAGAGATCCTGAAAACACTCAAGTCGATGGCAGGGAAGAATACTCCTGGTGCAACCGAGAGAAAGGATGGTGCTAGGAAGTTCTTTAGTTGCGGAAAACCAGGCCATTTCGCACGCGAATTTAAGACGGATTCCAACAGATCTAACAGGTCAGCAGTACGTAAACGCAGGACTGAGGATGACGAGCCCAACTCCGATCAGTCGATAAACTAAAACGAGCCAGCAGTAAGGGACGCGCGCTGGCTCCCGCAATTGCATGTCCCATAATCTCCGTCTCGCAAATCGACAGAAAAGCGAGCAACGTTACTGTTGGTGGATATGTGGACGGACATTAGCGAGTACTAACTGTGGATACGGACGCATCACATTCCATCATTCGATCTGATTTGGTCACTAAAGAGGTAAGGCCATTACATGGAGCAAGGTTGAGGACAGCAACTGGTGAGGACACCCAAGTTGTAGGAGAGGTAACATGCAAAGTCGCAATAGGGAATGTGACGGTGTTACACAAGTTCATAGTCGCGGCGATTGTGGATGAAGTCATCATTGGAATAGACTTCATTCTTGATCAAGGTATGGAGATCGACATGAAGAACAGGATCATGAAGTACAACAACATGGAAGTGCCCCTTAGCTTTGGGTATGATGGTCCGTACAGCAGCAAGGGAGTGATCCTAGAGAAAAGCGAGCAGATTCAACCGAAGTCAGAAGCAGTTGTGTGGGCGAAGATTGATGGAGATTGTGGGACAAAGAAATTGTGGGTTGTTGAAGCAACACAAAGTTCTACACCGGACGTTCTTATTGGTAAAGAGTGTAAAGTGGTTCTCAACACTCGACCTTAAGAGCGGTTATTGGCAAGTGGAGGTAAGTGACGAGGATAAGGAGAAGACAGCTTTCAGCGTTGGAGACGGTCTGTGGAAATTCACGGTGATGCCCTTTGGGTTATGCAACGCTCATGCCACTTTTGAACGACTTATGGACCATGTGCTCAAGGGACTGTATTGGAAAACATGTTTGGTGTATCTAGAAGACATTATCGTATTGGGTAAAAGCTTTGAGGAACACCTGAACAATTTGGAAGAAGTTTTCCTGAGGATAGCTGGCGCTGGTCTGAAGCTAAGTCCTAAAAAGTGCTCACTGTTCAAGAAGGAGGTGAACTACTTGGGACACAAGGTGACAACGGAGGGCGTCTGTACTGCGAAGGAAAAAATAGAAGCAGTAAAGGATTGGCCAAGACCTAGGAACCTGCACGAACTATGAAGTTTTCTTGGGCTATGCCCCTACTACCGCCGATTTGTTCCGAATTTCGCCAGCGTTGCTAATAGCCTCCACGAGCTCACTAGGAAAAATAGAGCCTTCGAGTGGAACAAGGAGCAGGAGGAGGCTTTCCAAACTCTGAAGGAACGGCTATGTACTGCACCTATGCTAGCGTATCCCGTTCCAGGTGCAACGTTTATTTTGGATACGGATGCTAGTGGTTATGCCATAGGAGGCGTACTGTCGCAGGTAATTGATGGGCAAAAGAAGGTAGTTGCCTACTATAGCCGGTCGATTGGAAAATCAGAGAGGAACTACTGCGTAACTCGGAGAGAACTACTAGCGTTGGTGGAGTGCGTCAAACATTTCCACAAGTACCTCTATGGGCAACGTTTCCGAGTTGGAACAGACAATGCAGCGCTGAACTGGCTACTACAGTTTAAGAATCCAGAAGGACAGCTAGCAAGGGAAGTGTCCACGGTAATGCTGATGCCATGTCCCGCCGACCATGTAGCCTGGAATGTAAACACTGCTCAAAAGCTGAGGGCGAAGAGAACATTATAGACGTCCGTCTAACGACAATAACACCAGCGGAAGAGTGGAAGGAAGAACAGCTACGAAAGTGTTAGCAGGAAGATCCAGATCTGGAGCTTTTGATGCATGGACTGGAGGTGGACAGATGGCCAACTAAGGAGCAAATGGCAGCGGAAAGCCCCATCGCAAAGGCGTACTGGGCACAATGGAACAGCTTAAAATGAATGTCTGGCTGTTTCCACAGGGTAAAGGAAAATGAAGATGGCCAGTGCTCACGCAACCAAATAGTAGTACCAAGGGTAAAAATTCCGGATATACTCAAGGAATTCCACAATGGTCCTAGTGGAGGGCACCTGGGAATCACGAAGACCCTGGAGAAGATTAAGCAGAGGTTTTATTGGGCTGGTTGTCGGCAATCGGTCGCAGAGTGGATTGCTAACTGCGCAGAGTGTACTGCAGCTAAAGGGACGAAATCCAGAAGTCATGGCCAGACGAAGAGGTACAACTCAGGTGCACCATTCGAGCGCGTTGCCATGGATGTAGCCAGTCCATTTCTTATGAGCGCACAGGGAAACAAATACGTCCTTGTGGTTATGGACTACTTTAGCGATTCCAAACCAGGAAGTTAAAACAGTAGCGGAGGTATTCACCTATAATTGGGTTGCGAGAAACGGTGTACCTATAGAGCTACACTCTGACCAGGGAAGAAATTTTGAATCGGCAGTGTTTCAAGAGATATGCAAGATACTGGGTATCCGGAAAACTCGAACAACGGCTCTTCATCCCCAATCAGATGGCATGGTGGAACGGTTCAACCGAACCCTAGAAGAGCATTTGCGGAAGGTCGTGGACAAGAATCAGAGAGATTGGGATGTCCGCATACCCTAGTTCCTGATGGGATACCGGTCAGCAATGCATGAAACAACGGGTAAAACTCCTGCAAGGGTAATCTTCGGTAATGAGCTCCGTTTGCCTAGTGACCTGAAGTTTGGAGTAACTGGCGATGCAAGAAGAATTGGGAAAGAGACGTCCAACGTCCTAGAAGAGGAGTTGAGAGAAATACATGCTCTTGTGAGACAGCGAACTCAAATTATGAGTGACAAGAAGAAGGCCAGGTATGATAAGGCAATGAACTCCGAGGGTTTCCAAGAAGGAGACTTAGTGTTGCTGTACAATCCACAACGAAAGAAAGGTTTGTCCCCAAAACTACAATGCAACTGGGAAGGTCCGTATAAGGTCGTCAAACGGCTGAATGACGTAGTGTGTCGAATCCAGACCGTTGGGAGACCAAGAAACATGATGAAGATGGTCCACTTGGAAAGGCTTGCAGTGTTTGGAACAGCAAGTGTGTCTGATCGGGACGATCAGACTTAGGTGGAGGGCAGTGTGGCAACGCGAAGCGAACAACGAAAAATAGCAGAATGTTCGAGGAATGACGTAGAATGTTCCACAAAGAGAAACATCAAGTTGTATGAACACTGCGAACGGCGAGAGAAAGAGAATGAGCGATGAACTTCAGAACGTTCTAGATTTGCCATGAGTGCGAGCGCAGGTATATAAGAGCCACCACACAGCGGAGTGAGTTAGTTACAAGTCAGCAAGCTACAAGTAAAGTGAGTTGCGAATAAGCAAGCTATAAGTTTAATTGTGTTAACAAGTTTTGTAAGCGTTGTAATTGCTTTAACGAGTATTGTAAAGTGTTTTTACGGTATTAGCGAGTATTGTAAATTGTTTGTTGTACAATAAAGTTGATTGTACTACGATTTGGTCATCGTTAGCATTTATTTAACAATCCAGCGATACGAACCGAAATATTTGGGA
Source organism: Rhagoletis pomonella (assembly GCF_013731165.1). Lineage (NCBI taxonomy): Eukaryota > Metazoa > Arthropoda > Insecta > Diptera > Tephritidae > Rhagoletis > Rhagoletis pomonella. The sequence continues at coordinate 16,864 of NW_023460706.1, read as the reverse complement.
AATCCGGACGAGGTTTCAAGGATAATCGTAACAATAGTTAAAATAAATGTCTGAGCGAAATTAAAGGTTAAGACATATATATTAAAATTTCTTGGAAAATGTTTTCGTCGAATATTTTAACCCATTAGCTCCTGCCTAAAAGGGTCATTTTGACCTTTACCTCAAGAAATCCCGCAAAAAGAAAATTTTACAGATCGTTACTGGATTAGTATATTCTAAAAAATTATTCTCCGGAAAATTTTACTAGGGGTATTCACGAAAAGTATTGGATCAGAGCTAATCCCGTACTCCAAATTCCCACAAAATCCTGTAAATAAGAGCAAGTTTTGGAGAGTTATGTAGAGAATGAAGTTGCAAGATTTTACCCGAGCCTTTTCTTCTGGTAAAGTCATGAAAAGGGTCAAGCGATCACTGGTTGAAATTTTTACAGGAAAAATGCTTTTTTCTTTCCGTACTTTTTGTTGTTATTTACTTTTTACTCTCACTTCAGAGAGTAATTTTGCTGTTTGACATCATGAAAGAAAAATACAAGATCACACAAGAACGCGCCGTTGTATTTGTAACTGGCTTTGAGAAAAAAAATTCGTGGAAGCAGGTTCGTCAGCTGAGAATTTGTTTACATCACAAGCACCACTAGTTTACGTTTTTCTTTAACTAAAGAAGAGTTAATGCAACATGACAACATGTTTTAAAGCATTTTCATGAATAATTTTACCCAAATTGGGTGTTCAAAGTGGCTGACAACAATTTTGGTTAATTTTAGTTTTCGTTGTTTTCTTTGCTTTGTTTAGTTTTCGTTCGTTTTCCAGCGAAACAAGATGGCGTAGAACCCGCTCAAAAAATCAGCTTTTTTCTTTCTCTTGTTCTTGCGTTATCTTGTGTCGTTCGTTCATGGTATGACATTTTTACAGGATTTTACACGAAGAGTATTGGATCGGAGCTCATGTCAGTAACGATTCGGTACTTCAGCTGATGCCAGATAAAACTTTGGGGCTTTGCGTGTCATTTATAACTTTGCCAGTAAAGCGCCAGAAGCAAAATTTATGCCACAATGAACGCCTGCTTTTTCTCTCGTCAAAATTGCTGTGGATTTTATTAATTTAGCTTTAAAAATATCATCAATGTAATTAAATTTTATGCTTCTGCTTGAAAACCGGTTGATTGTCAACGCGCGCAAAAAGATGGGAGTTGGCCATCTTTTCGCTTCGCGCTGGAGCTGAAACGATCTATGTGACATGCTTTGTGCATTTTCATACATTTCATGTTAGCTGTCAAAAGTTTTATAGGCCGGACCACATAGAACTTTCGCGTTGGCTTTGGCGTTGGCGTTGGTTTGACAGAACGCACGTTAAAACTATGCTTGCTACAATGAACACTTGGCAGCGAATACTTGGGCAGCGAATGCTTGGGCCACTAAATTAACATACTAACGACAGATAAATTAATATTTCATATCAATAATTGCATTAAAAACGATATTTCTTGCCCGCACTTGATTTAAAAGGAAAAATATTTCACATAATTTTATACATTTGCAACAGCTGACGAGCGACGCACGGGAAATGTTGAGAGTTGGCCATCTATTTGCTTTGTGTTGGCGAGAGCTTTGTCGAATTTTGGCTATGTGGACGGCTGCATTTGAATGCATGTATTCATAGTCCATGATGCAATAATCCAAGGTGTTATCAGTTGGCAACTTCTAGCTCTAATTCCGCCATATTGACTACCTTACGTGAAACAGTGTTACTTCTTTCACTATTCTTTGCCCATTAATATAGTTGAATGCTTTTTATTTTTTCTCAGTATACACACTTTGTTTTCTTAAAAAGGTATTTTATCTTATTTTATTTCATTTCATAACGAATACACTATAAAAAAGCAAATTTTGTTAAGGAGAAAATGTGAAATATTATATTTTCCCCCATATGGGATTCATTTCTTCCCGTTTTTCTTCTCATTCTACTGAGCTAAGGTAGTGTCAAATCGAGCTGTCACAACTGATACCACCTTGTATTATTGCATCATGTTCATAGTCAGCTGTTGAAGCGACGCCAACGCCGACGCCAACGCCGACGCAACGCCACACTTGCGAATGCTATAAATTTTGCTTACATTTTTTTAAGATTTTCTAATTTGGTGTCTTCAAACTAAAAACAAAAGCACCAAAAAACACGCCAAGCACCAAACTCAAAATTTTTCGCGTTTTGAATACCCACTAAATTTGGTGCGAAAAGCATGAAGTTGGCAACAGGGAATGTAAACAAAAGTATTTTATGACGTCAGCGATTAGGTGGATGCTGTCAAATCGACGAAGAGAGGGTTAGCGGTCCGCGAATGGCGCGACCTTTATTTTCTGGATCGTGGGCGTTACTGCCTTATCGCAATATATTGCCAAGGCGAAGTTATACAAGATGGTGTTGATGGCGATTTTAGATTTTCGCCGCGGTACTTCCTAATATCAAAGTGATGTGTTTGTTGTCGTACTAGGGCAAAAGAGGAGGCTTGCCCCTGTTAAGGCCCATCCACATACAACTTTGGCGTTGCGTTGGCGCTGGCGTCGCTTTGACAGCAGCGCGCGTAACGCCCGTGCTTGCTACAATGAACGCTTAGCACAGAATACTTTGGTCACTAAATTAACATACTAGCGGCTGATAAATCAAAATTTTTACATCAATAATTGCATTAAAAACTATATTTCTTGCCCGCATTTGATTAAAAATTAAAATTAAATCACATAATTTTGATTATTTAGAACAGCTGACGAACGACGCGCGCGAAAAGTTGAGAGTTGGCCATCTTTCTGCGTTGTGTTGGCGTTGGCGTTGCCCAACTTTGGTTATATGGAGACTTTCATATAAATACATGTATTCATAGTCAGCTGTCGAAGCGACGCCAACGCCAACGCAACGCCAAAGTTGTATGTAAACGGGCCTTTACTCACTTTCGCTGCAATTATAACAAGTTGTCCCTTCTTATTATCTACGTTCTTTGGCATTACTAACGTAATTTGTACCAAATAACCAAAAAAAAACATTGTGGTTATTTACTCGGAAACTAAAGAAGATATCCAAAAAACTGTTAACAAAAAATCGAAATATCTTATTTTAAAATATATAACTGCATCTTTAACTAAAAACTGTCAAAATGACGCTTACGGAAATTTTCCATCCAAACGACGATATTCGAATGGTACTGGCATAATTTCGAGCCTGTACGTAAATTTTCGGGAAAAGTTAAGAAATATGCTGAAAAGTTATTTTCGCAGATTCTCAATTGATTTAAAGTATATCATCAGCCCTATTTCCAATTCTATGTGAATAAATCGCTCCCACAATTTAATTTGTGCATTCAATATATTTCCGAATTAACTTAAATACTTACGCTGCGATTTCACAGACAACAAAAGTTGAATACGTAGTTGAATGAGAAGTTGAAAGTGAAAAAGTTGCCATCCCTATTCAGACGAGGCGATTTTGGATTCAACACGAATCGTTATTTACATTATTGAAAATGAATTTAAATCGCAAATTTGTATCAATTGGCGTAAATTTGGTAAGCCAAGCGTTGGTAGAAGTGCTTTTAGCGAAGCTGAAAGATAAAATAAGAGTAAAAAAGTAAAAAAGAAAAAAAAGTATGTATACAGAACAGTGTTGTTCCCACAAATCCCCTAAACGAAAGAGGATTAACGCCGCTTTATGAAAAGTCACCCCTCCCCACCCAACTTCTCCCACAGACCTCTGGGGAGCTGTTTGAAAATAGGGGAATTTTAGAGTTTTTGCAAGGAAAAAACAAAGTTAAACTTGCGTCCGAAGAAGGGGGGCTGAACACCTTTTGCAGAGAACACCTTTCTGCGTAGGCGGCCTTCGGCCGCGCTTAGGAATTATAACCCTTACTACGTAGAATTCTCCTTTCTGTGTGACATAACTGGGGCTACCGCCCCAGTGATGTACCCTTGGGAAAGGATGAGGTAACTAGAATTCCCTTTCTGTGTGGTAAACCTGGGGCTGCCGCCCCAGTGATGTCTATTTTGGTGTTTTATAAAAATATCTTGTATATAAAAATATATATACAAATTTATTACAAAAATTTGCAACAAATACCATATTTCCAACCGACATTATTGTTAAATTAGTGCACAGATTTAGTAAATTAAATTTTTGTAATAAAGCGTGAACTGTTGTCTACAAGTGTGTGTAAAAGTTTTTTGATTCGATTCACGCGTTTGGGCACAGCAACCCAAAATCGTTGTACAAATTCATAAACAGTACCCCACAGTTCGCCTGTTCGTATTTACCTTTGTAAGTTTTGAAAAATGGCTTGAACGAACCAGTATAACATAGCCTAGGCAAATTTTTAAAGAAACTTTTCGATACTAAGTTTTATTAAAACAAAATGTCGAAGTCAGCTTCATATAGAAACAAAGTCTCCGTTAGTTATAAGAAGAGATTTTCTTAAATATAATACCTTTACGGCATTCACATATTGACAAGGTGTTACTATTTATTTTATTATTCTATAATTTTAATTATCTGTTTATAAACTATAATGTATTCTTTAAGAAAAACTGTATAAACCCAAGATTAAATCTTTGCGAAACATCCAAAAATTAACATACTGTCGTAAAAATTTCGAGCTTTATTAATATTCATTAGTTTTTAGCCCATTCAATTTTAGTAAAATAAAGTGCAAGTTTAAAGTAGCTGGGACTTACCGTTGAACTTGGCAATTTTGTTTTGTCGACGTTGTCAGCCATTTTCTTCCATACGAAGTGTGTTCGACGATTTTTATATATGGAGGAAATTAGCAACACCTTCATCAAAGAAATCTTAAAAAACTTAGTTATATTAAAGTTTAATGGGCTAAAACATCACACACTCAAAATAGATCTAGGAAATCGAATTAAAAAGCTCGAAATTTTTACGAAAGTGTGTTGGTTTTTTTAATGTTGCACAAAGTTTGAACCTTGGATTTGTACGGCTTTTCTTAAAATATAAAGCGTATTTTTACAAAAAATAATTAAAATTGAATACAATTAAGATAAATGGTCAAATCTTCTCGTAAAGTTTTGATAAGCACTTGAAATGCTATTAAAATGTCAAATTTTAGTACTGAATCCAAAGAAAATGTCTCTTTTATCCATTAATAATAACTTAAATATGCTTTTTGTTAAGATGTATACCTGAAAATGTGTGCATACATATTTGCGTTAAATGCAATACATGTGCACGTGGATTCAATTTGTAAAAGTGTAAAATACGTAAACGTATGTACATAAACAATAAAACTGTCTCATGAATACCATAAAATCATTGGTCTTGAAGGGAATGTACTAAGAAAATATATGAGCGAATTAAAAAGTGTATACAATTACATTTTTTGTATAGATTTCTTTCTGAAGGAACAATTTCATATCCCAACACTGATACAGAATGTAAACAAACACAGGGTTGCAAGGAAAAAAAGCCGTTCGGACGAGGCGATTTTTGATTTCAACTAAAAGTTGCCTGAAAAATCGCCTGCTGCGAAAGCCCTATAAATTACAAATATTTGTGCAACGACTTCGACACAGTAAAATAAAAAAAATTGGGTATGTATTAGTTAAATAAATACTCTTAATACATATATATTTCAGTTAAACCTGAGATGTTCAAGCGCACTGCAATATTTGTTATCCATTATGGCAGTGCTAAACTAATTTTCACTACATAAAATTGCTGCACAACACCCTTATGGCCGAAAAAGCATTGCTTGCAACACTAGTCCTTTATGGGGACTTTGTTAATTTGCAATTTGTGAGTGATTTTTAAGTTGAAGACTGCGTAAAAACTAATACAATGAAGTGCTGTGTGTTAAATTGCGACAACCGTAAAGATGCAAGAAGCGTAGATGCAAATGTAGCAAATGGGACGAATCGCTGCATTTTGTGTACATAGGGCAAGGCAAAGCCGTTCCCGAAATGTTTCTCTATTATTATATTAACAGCATTTCCTCACAATGATTTTGTTTCTGCTCCACGCAGCCTCCATTAGCAAGTTAACTAATCAGTCCCGCAGAGATGCTGCTGCAGTTTTCTGCAGCTGCCTTAATTGCAAAGCAATGGAGTGCACTAAAACGTTTGCTGAAGCAGCCTCAATTGCAAAGCAATGGAGTGCACTACAATGTTCACTGTTCTCTAATAAATTAGATGAAAAATGCAATATTTTCGCATTTAGCAAAATTAAAACACGTTTTTCGCAGTAAAGTGAACTGCTTTGGCTGTTTCTACTCGTTCTTCTTTTCGCTCTATTCTTTGTTTACTTGTGGTACACAAATGTCAACGCCCAGGACGGCGCAATCTTGTATCATTCTTGGGTCGGTGTTATGCAGAAATTTTGTTAGGCAAACTGCGTGCAATTGTTGTAGCATATACAAAAATTTTAGACAATTGTTGCTATACACAAAATTCTCATTTCGTGTTGGCAATAGCCATGAAAACCATAATGAACGTGCAACCTTGTGCCAAACTCGACATAACCACCTCGGAGCAAACTAAGCAGCCGCCATTTAATTTGGCAAACAAAATTTGTCTGCATAACACCGACCTAAATTTTGGTGGAAAAAATAGCCATGTTTGTTTACTGGATATACTGAGAAAAAATCTCTTTCAAAAGACACTTTACGTGCAAGGCGTGACTGCCTTAAAAGGTGTTCGCATGAGGCGATTTTGCGTTCAACTTTTGCTTTCAACTCACGCAGGGTTGCACGAAAAGAAGTTGAATGGCTAAATGTTGGCTGGCGACCAACTTTGTTGAAAGCGATTAGTTGAAAGGCCGTTAAACCAAAAGCAGAATGCAAAGTTGAATAATGCAAACGCCTTTTTATGGCGAAAATTTGATATTTTTTTGTATTTTGATATTTTTAGCCATTCATCCTGCGTGAGTTGAACGCAAAAGTTGCCTGTAAAATCGCCGCGTGCGAAAGCCCTATTATCGAAATGTATTGCATTGCCACGTCCAAGGTGGTGTTACTAGCTAAGCTGATTTTGTATATGTGTTTCGCCGCACGGCTTCTGATATCAAATTGAAAAATTTTGTTCGAATTTCTACACACACTCTCATACACTCTTACAGATTTTGACAGTTTATGCCGCCAGCCCTGCAAACCAAAGTTCCCGAAAAGTGTTTGCATTATTCAACTTTGCGTTCAACAATTGCGTTCAACTCAACGCAGGGTTGCACGAAAAAAAAGTTAAATGGCTAAATGTTGGCTGGCGACCAACTTTGTTGAAAGCGATTAGTTGAAAGGCCATTCAACCAAAAGTTGAATGCAAAGTTGAACAATGCAAACACCTTTTTATGGCGAATATTTTGATATTTTTTCATATTTTGATATTTTTAGCCATTCAACTTTTTTTTCGTGCAACCCTGCGCTGAGTTGAACGCAAAGTTGAACAATGCAAACACACTTTTAAGGAAATCGTTAGGAGTCTAATTTCTGTAACGATTTTTTTTACGAATTTTCAAAGAAAAATATATGAAGGGGTTGACACGAACTCGTAAAGAAATTATTTTCGTTCCTTCAGATTTTCTTCCGAAATTTCGTAAACGAATGGAAGTGTGCGTAATTTATTTAATTTTAGAAAATTCGGCAAAAAATCGAATTAAATCTTAACGAATTCTTTAAAATTTCTTTACAATGCAGAATACTGTGAAAAAATGGTTTGCAGGGAAAGCAAAAACCAAATACATGTAAATTTTTGTTTTTGTACTCCTGCTATCACCTTATATTAATTCGCCTTGGCCAGGCCAGACACGCTCTTAGCAGCCACTTAACCATTGTGAAACAGCTGATTATAAGAAAATTATTTATTTATTTATTTAAAAATGAACTTGGTAATTTTTTTCAGTATCTCGCGATTTTTGGGTAGAAATTTGAGAGTGCTGAAATTGCGTCAGAACCTTAAGGTACAAACACTAAGCTTTCCTTACCTCCGAATTGTCCCTATAAATATAAAAGAAAATCAGGATCAACGGAAACATGAAATCACACGTTTAAACAGAGACTCAAGCAATGATGAAGGCCATCAGAATAACCACAAATGGTCGGGTTACTTGGCTCCAGGAAAGGTTAGTGTCATTGTTAGTGGTGTTTTCTCCTTCGGATTTTTTGGTAATTCTAAAGACGAAGAGTCGCCTGAAGATAAATTGGTTACCACCATCAAAAGATCAGTGTTATGCATACAACGACAAGAATTCGATAAGGCAGAACAGATGCTCCACTTGGCGTTAAGGATGGCGCAAGACTTACAGAGCAAAGAAGGTATAACCTATATTTATGATCTTATGGCGAATCTAGCTATGGAACAAGAGCAATACAAAAAAGCAGAAAAACTGTTTGTTGATGTCATGCGACGATTATTTAATGATGGCTACTCAAAGGATAGCGCACAGGTAATTTTCATTTTATACATCATTTAGTTAATCATGTATTGTACATTTCATTAAGTAGTGAATTAGTAAGATCTATTTTAGATAATGCATATTAGTGCGAAACTGGCACACATGGCCCAACTACAAGGTGAACTGGATAAAGCACTGCAAGGATTTACGTGGACGTTACAGCGCATTGAAGAGCATTTGAAAAAAGATCCAAGTGACAAGGACATACTAGAATTGCTAGGACTTACAAAAAATTGGTACTGCCAAAGCTTTAAATATCCGATGTTGTTGTAACATTCTTGTTGTTACCTTTCTAGGTTCGGCCAATTGCAAATGAAGTTAGGCAAGTATGCTGATGCAAAAAACTCTTTTCAGGAGGCTTATGATGCTCTAGTCGAGGTATACGGACGAGTAAATGAAGAGGCTGTAACAATATTGAATAATCTTAGTGTGGCATGTGTCAATGTAAGTATTATATAAGTATATTATTTTAAGATTAGGAAATCAAAACTAATAAACTGCCCAGTAGAACTTGGGAGCATCGTACGATTGTTCGGTGAGTACTCCCTTGGGAGTATACGAATACTCCCCATTGCTCCCTATGCTTCTGTGTATAAGCATGTAATTTTGTATACTCCCTTTAACATTGGATGTCCTAGGAGGGGGAGTAATCCCTTTTACCTCCTAAACGAGCAATCGGGGATCACACAGAATTAACATCCCACAAACCTCCTAATAGAGCAATACGGGAGTACTTCCATAGTTACCTCCCAAAAAGACAACAAGGGAGTGCACATAGAAAACATCCCATATTCCTCCCGAACGAGCAATAAAGGAGTGCTCCCATTAGATACATCCCGAAAGCCTCCTGTAGGAGTAATAAGAGAGCAATGATAACGAACATTTTACATTAGCCAAATAGATTTTGCTATTTATTAAATTTTTTTATTTAACTTTTTAATCACGTGCATTTGTGCAATATTACAAGACCTTAAAAATAAAACATAAATGATACGTCTTACATAATTGCTTAATTTTTGAATTATATTGCAGAAAAATCATATGAAATTAAAACATAATAATAACAAAACGGTAAGATAAGATTTGAATTATATGCACCTATATGCACATATATGTAAGTATGCACTGTTATATGATTTCATGGGTGTCAAGGATGTTTGCCTGTTCAGGAATCCGCCAAGCGGGGAAATTGTGAAGGTGACTTTGTTTATCTGACATCCTTGTCACCCATGCGATGTTTAAACCCGGGGGTCACACTAAAATGCTGTCACTAATTTGCGCAATCTGAAAAGTATTTAACGGTACATTTATAAGTAATACAATACATACTTAATATATTTAAACAAAAGTTGAAGTACATACCAAAGGACTTTTATTAAAATCTGTGTGCTATCCTAATTAAATTTTTGTGTCCTTATGCTTCTATAAGAAATATTTTCTGTTGTTTTTTTTTGTATGATAAATTTTTTTCGAAAACACAAATTTCTTTTGAGCGAGGTGCGTATTGCTCTCCTATCAACCAAAAATAATACTCTTGGATTTCTCGCTTAGGAGCAGTGTTGCCGTTTTAGCCCTTTGGTGGCTAAATTTGGCTACCAAATTCTTTTTTTGGCCACAAAAATTTGAAATTGCCCCTAGCCCTTTTTTTAGCCCTTTTCAAAATTTATTCATCATTGACATTCATTTATGATTTTCATGAATTTAACTCTTCGCTCATAAAGCGAACGCCTTTCCTTTAAGGCAAGTAAACATATTTCTATGTATGTTCCTTTCGTTTCTAGGCCGTTATCTTATCCGTTAACGATTTAACTATACTTTAAAATAGGTAAGTTGGTGGCCCCTAATATGCTTTATGTGTTACACAAAAAGTTTTTTTGTTGAATAAAATAGTAATTCTTTTTAGAGTTCATGGTTTTTCTATACCAGTAATTATAGAAAATGTTTGCGTGTATACTTACATATTTATACTAGCAGTACCCCGGTGTGCTTCTCTACACCAAATATTCAATATATTCAAAATTTTTGATTCTTTATTTTAAATCTTAATCCAACAGATTTGGATATACGAAATTTTTTGTTTTTCCATCTTGGGTATGAATAAATAAACAATTTGGAATGCCAACTCTTGAACAGGCCACGTATAGCTACCAATTCCAGTAATCTACCACAAATATTTTAAGAGATATACCAGATGAAATTTTTTGTTAGTGTGGGCTGTGCCACGCCCCCTTTTCCGAATTCGGGGAAACTTAACACAAACCATCTGCATAATAGCCCGACTATGCCGTATAAATTTGGTTGAAATCTTGCACTTATTCTTTATATATAAGATGTGAGGTGCCACGCCCTCTTTTCCAATACTGCCCATTTTTATCCATGAGTATGGAATTATTTGTTATACCTCTATACCAACTTCCAGTACTCTACCACAAATATTTCAAGAGATATACAACAAAAAAATTTTAGTTAGTATGGAAGGTGCCACACCCCCTTTTACGAATTCGGGCAAACTTCACATAAACCATCTGCACGATAGCCTGAATATGCCGTATAAATTTGGTTGAATTCGGTGAAGCCGTTCTCAAGTTATAAGCTCACACCAAAAACGTGTACTTATTTGTATACATAAGATACATACATATGCCACGCCCCTTTTCCCAATTTGGGAAAACTCCACATAAAATATCTGCATGATGGCCCGAATATGCCGCATAAATTTGGTTGAATTCGGTGAAGCCGTTCTTAAGTTATATTGTCACACCAAAAACGTTCACTTATTTTTATATTTTGTTAGTATGGGTGATGCCACGCCCCCTCTTCCGAATTCGGGAAAACTTCGCATAAACCATCTGCATGATAAATCGAATATGCCATATAAATTTGGTTGAATTCGGTGAAGCTGTTTTCAAGTTATGAGGTCACACCAAAAACGTGCACTTATTTTTATATATAAGATGTAGGTAAAAAAATTTAGCTACCATTTTTAGCCACAACGACGATTTTTAGCTCTTTTTTAGCCCTTTTTTAGCTGGAATTTAGCTACCACTAAAAATGTTTCGCGGCAACACTGCTTAGGAGACATCACTTTTTGCTCCTAAGCGAGTAATAACGGAGTACAAAACCGACAAATCTCTCTTATTGCTCAGAAATCAGGTTAAGGGGAGTACTCTTTTATTCCTCACATAGGGAGATCTCCCTTCAAGTTCTAGTAGGTGGGAAAAAAAAACACTGACAGATCTACGTACATCTAGGCAATATCCATTTTTAGTAAAATATTTTTAACCGACTTCCAAAAAAAGGAGGAGGTTATCAGTTCGTCGGAATATTTTTTTTAATTTTTTATTTTTTATGTATGTTACCGCATAACTTTGGACCACGCATGTTTATTACCAGCGCAGAATAGATCTGTTACAGGTGAGAATAGACCTGTTACAGTTAAAATATTCAGCAATTCAGCTATGAAGAATTGTGGAAATTCTGGCATTACATATTTCACGGGGCAATATTTTGTTACCAGCTTATGAGATAGTAACAAAATTTACCGGTTACAAGAGTACACAGAATGCGAAAAGGGTTTAAAAATTTACAGGATCTTTTCTTTATTTACCGGTTACAAAATGTTTATTAACAGCGCAGAATAGACCTGTTTGTAACCGGTAAATAAAGTTCCTGTACATTTTTAAACCCTGTTCGCATTCTGTGTACTCTTGTAACCGGTAAATTTTGTTACTATCTCATAAGCTGGTAACAAAGTATTGCCTCGTGAAATATGCAATGCCAGAATTTCCACAATTCTTCATAGCTGAATTGCTGAATATTTTAACTGTAACAGGTCTATTCTCATCTGTAACAGGTCTATTCTGCGCTGGTAATAAACATTTTGTAAGCGGTAAATAAAGTTCCTGTCAATTTGTAAACCCTTTTCGCATTCTGTGTGCTCTTGTAACCGGTAAATTTGGTTACTATCTCATAAGCTGGTAACAAAGTATTGTCCCGTGAAATATGCAATACCAGAATTTCCAGTTCTTCATAGCTGAATTGCTGAATATTTTAACTGGGTTACCAACGTACCTAGAATCGCGGTGACAAGAACTGGTAAAATTTTTTCGTAATAAAGTTTTCTGGTTACAAAATCTTCGGCAACGTGCAGAATTGACCTGTAAGTGTTTCATTATGAAATCGGCCCTTAATACATATAATAAAATTGTAACAGGCCAATGTCGGTACATTACAGGTAATAAAGAAAAATTAATTTGGGGGTCTTTATTGAAGCAACAGAAGCCAAATCAACAATTTTTAGAATTTTTGTCTGACTGTGTCTGTGTTGTACGCGCATCACTCGAAAATAAATGCATGGAGTTGAATGCATTTTCACTGATACATCGCTAAAGGTCTAGCTCAAAATATAGAAAAATAAATAAAATTAGATAATGCTACCTGTTTGAAAATTGCCGTTTAATATACGTACATTATAATTTTTTTTTAATCAATAGCTAGAGGAATACGAGCTGGCGAAGAAGTATTTAACGGATGCTTTGGAATTGGTAAAAGAACTGAAGGACACAGCACAGGAAGGTATTCTTCAAGCCAATTTGGGTTTGATTTATTTGCGAGAAGGTTTAATAATGAAAGCCAAGGAAGCCTGTTCGCTAGCATGGCGCATTGGTAAGAAGGGCAAGAACGTAGACGCAGTTGAACAGGCTGAATACTGTCTGAACGAGATTAAAACTTTTATACAATAAGACAAATCAAAATCAAAATCTTTTAAAAACTTGATGCAAATGTATACGACCTAGCTATTTTTCAATCAAATAAGAATTAATTTATACAAAAATCAAATAAAAAATCCGTATTCGTTATTTTAATTACGAAAGCTTTACTTATAAGAATTCAATGTAGACCAGAAACATTTGTAGTTTACGCTTAACGATTTAAAGGCTTACTAAGCGTATTATATAAGCGTATATACATAACTCTTACTCTAACTTGGCAATAAAAATCATCAGACCCACGCCTATAAGCATGGCTACAATCTCCTTAATTGATTGACCCAATTTGGTAGATTCCTCCAACAATTCGGGCAATACACTGACAGTAGCAATGTAAATAAAGCCGCCTGCTGTGAATGGTAAGACCCATGCTGTAGAACCATCATCACCACTAGCCCCTAGTAAGGCGAGTGCAGTGCCAGCCACAGCACCGAGCGCAGTGACTAATTGTAGCATCATTGCCTGACGTTTTGTACAACCAGACTTAATTAAGATGGCAAAGTCACCAATTTCGTGTGGAACTTCGTGTAGTAATATCGTAATTGTGGTAACCACACCAATACTATTACCAGCCAAATAGGAAGCACCAATCGCCAAGCCATCAGTGAAATTATGGGCGAAATCAGCCGCTAAATTCAGATACCCCGTAATTTTTACCTCATTTGATTCCTTCTGATCTTTATTCGATACCGGGTTCACTTTTCGTTCTTCTGGTTTTTTATCATTCGTTTTTTGGTCAGATTTTTTTGTTGGTTTTCCTTTTTGCACTTTGGTTGATGAGTGAATATGGTTGTGCCCGTGCTCACCACCTTTCAATAACCGTACCGTTTTTTCGACAGCGAGGAATGCTATAATGCCGCCCAGTACCCATAGGCCAACTTTCATATCATGTCCATTTTCGTGGTCATCGTCGTGACCATGACTGTGTGAGTGGGTGTGATGATCATCACCATGAACGTGCGAATGAGTCGAGTGTGGTATTAGATGTAGAAAAGCGTCGCCCAATAATCCACCGGAGGCAAACGCTAAAATGATTTTCAGGCGAGGTCTCATTGCTTCACTATTATCTAAACGAATTGTATAAAGCAAAACAAAAGGAGCGGCGCTAATTAGCAACGTAGATCCTATAGAGTGTAACCAAACACTAGACATATCTGAAAAAAAAAACAATATATTTTTCAATGTATATTTAATTTTATTTCTGACCTTGTGGAGCTTTAAGCTTGCGCTGCTGATGGTCATGTTTATGATGCTCCGAATGATGATTTTCATGATGGTGAACATGCTCTTGATCGTCATGTAAACGTGGGTGATGATCATGATGATGGAGATCACCGTGATCGTGCACTGGAGCTGGAGCCTTTCTGGTATCGAAATTTTCGTTTGCCTCTCGCGAGTATTTAAAGCTGGGGTTTTTGCTGTGACCCAAACATAGAGATGGGAGTGATAGTATAATGCCATATAGAATAATTCTTAAAGCAATTTTCCATAGAAATTGTCTCCTATTGAACTGCTCCAAATTCGTCATGATGATTTAAACTTGATTTCTTTCCAGCAGGATTATCAGAAAAGAAAAATGACGGCCCTCCACGTCACATCACAACATTAGAACAGATGCCGGCCTTTCAAAGTTTCATTCTAATCAGCCTGTCAGACGTTGCAATGCAAAAATGGCTTTGTTTCTTTTATTTTCTAGCAGATAGTTACAGTAGCTACACACGACGAGCATATCCGCGCACATGCGCGGCTTGCGGGTCATGCTCGTCGTTTGTAGGGTGGTTTGCGAGCATCGCATTGGAAACAAAAACAACAACCTCACTTTGTGTTGATGCTTGCAGCAAGGTGTATTAAACAAGGTGGTGTTGGGGCGACAGCTGAGTTTTTCGCCGTGGAGGCCATTACGTCAAAATGATGTGTTTGTTGTAACTCATACCAATGACAGTATGGACATCAGCGTATAATTTGTTAGTGTAATTTTTTACTTATATACGGCCAACACCACCTTGTTAAATACGCCTTGGCTTGCAGTGTGCACATCGCAGATAAATGCATCCAAGCTATGTGCGTTAATTGAATTTTTGATAAATGAGGCTAAATTACTATATGTATATGTATGTACATACATATAAGTAAAATATAAATAAATTTAAGTAACACATACATAAAAAACCCTAAGTCATAAGTATTTCAATTGCATCATCCGCGTCTTTCCTTTCCATGTTTACGCTTTGAGTACAAAATCACTTATGAGTCGCTCGCCGTCTGTAGCAATCGACAGCGAGCATGTAGGCGCACCTTAGCTCAGTAGAATGAGAAGAAAAACGGGAAGAAATGAATCCCCATATGGGGGAAAAATATAAAATTTCACATTTTCTCCTTAACAAAATTTGCTTTTTTATAGTGTATTCGTTATGAAATGAAATAAAATAAGATAAAATACCTTTTTAAGAAAACAAAGTGTGTATACTGAGAAAAAATAAAAAGCATTCAACTATATTAATGGGCAAAGAATAGTGAAAGAAGTAACACTGTTTCACGTAAGGTAGTCAATATGGCGGAATTAGAGCGAGAAGTTGCCAACTGATAACACCTTGTATTAGGTGCGTTCGCGTAGCTGTTAATTGTTCATGTTTAACCAAAACTTACAAGTTTTTGCGTTCGCGTACGCAAAAAACTTGCAAAGTAGGGGAAATTGAGAGAGCAAACTGACATTTCATTTTGAGGGGAAGCTGCTGGTTTCTGCTGGAAAAATTTTTGCCAACAGCAATTTGCCAACAGGAAAACAGCTGATCAAAAACAGCTGGTTGGCATTTACGCAAATCACAAAATTGAATTTGATGGTTTGGAAGATAAAAATTACAAAATGCGACTAATTAAACTTGTAAGAAATAAGTAGTTATTTGTTTAATCAATAAACTGTGTCAGTATACAACTTTGCGATGACTTTTCGTACGTTTTAAATTTTACACTTTTGTATGTAAACAAAAATTATATCAGCTGTTCGTCTAACTTGCAAGTTTCTGCAAATTTTCTGTTCGCGTACTATTTTGGATATTTCTCTCTTGTGAGAGAACAGATGACATTTCGCCGAAATTTGGCAGTTGGTTGGTTTCTGCTGGAGATGTTAAACGAACGCACCTATTATTGCATCATGATCTGACATTGGTTGAAGACGGACGCGCTCAATTCTGAGATTTCAACTTTAACTCAATACACCAGCAGTTTCATCTTTACTGAGGATCGCACTGAGGAAAAGTTAAAAAAAAAGTCAAAAGGAGATTATATAAGCAAAGGAAAGTCTGGTGCAGAGGAAGCGGTGAGGTCAAGAAGGACCAAATCAACGTGGAGAACAACGCAGGGGGCACCTGGGAGTGTCTGGTGTGGTCTCCAGGTTTTTAATATTCATTTTAAGTCCACGGTGCTGTACATACGGAGGGAACTGTCGGAGGACTACTCCCTCTAAGCTCTAAATCCAAACGATAAGTTTTCAGGTGAGTCTGCTTAATTTATTCAATAGGTGCGTGTTTTTTTATTGTGCAGGTAATTAGACGCCAAAATGGCGGACGCTTTGGCGGCTGAAGAGCCGCCAGATAACGGTGCTTTAGTGGATGACACAGGCTGGTTTACAGCTGTAGAAAAGAGGGGGAAAAACGTAAA
>NW_023460705.1:0-33181 GCF_013731165.1 Rhagoletis pomonella | reverse complement strand
TGCGCATGCGCGGCTGACTTTTATATCGGCGGCGTTTTGGATAAGTGATCGTGAGGTTATTGTGATATATGATTTTCAATTAGAATGCAAATATAATGACTTGTTTTAGGGCTATGGGTGGTGGTGTGCTAGGCGCTTGCGCTTCGGAACTTTGAAGTTTTAAATGACTTGCGTATACCCTTTTAAACGCGTGTTTGGTGCTAGGGCAAATAGGTGTTTTCATGGGGGCATTCAAGTTTTACACTTAATGTTAGTTTCTATCACTTTAAAGCTGCATATACTAGGTGTGCCAGTTACTGTCGAAATTCGACCGTTTTTCTAGTTTTTTCAAACCCTTGGAGAGAGATTTTCTAACTTAATACGTCCTTTAACTTACATAAACGGAACAAAATCACTTACCGGAAAATCTCCTGGTTTGGAACTAAAACGTGACTACAATTTTTTATATCTTTGAAGGTCTTTGGCAGTACTTCGAATTCGGTCCATACATTCCACTTTGCCGATAAATTTCGATAGTTTGATACATATCGATAATTCAATGAATTTCAAAAACATTAAAATCCGATAACACAAAAAAATTCGATATCTCGACTAATTTCGATAAATTTCGATAACTCTTCATTTCGAGGGATCGATAAATTTTTTGATATAAATTGATTGCTTGATAAACTATGGATGCGTATAAAAATTGCGACAAGCAGTAATAACTCGTACACTTTTAAAACCTTGAAAATTCGATAACTCGATATATTTTGAAAATTGAAAAAGAATTTTATTTGATAAATCGACAAATTTCAGTAAATCAATAAATATCGATAACTCGACAGGCTAAAATAACTCGATGCATTACGATAGCTCGATAAATTTCGATAACTCTATAAACAAAATAAATTTCATTAACTAGACAAATTTCGGAAGTCCTATAAATTTTTATACCTCGATAACTATCCCTAAATTTCGACAACAAATTTTATTTTTCGACAACTCAATAAAAATTGATCAATTTGAATAAGTCGATACGTTGCGATAACTCAATAAACATGGATAGCTCGATAAATTTCTATATCGATAAATTTCGGTAACTTGATAACTTTCTGTAAATAAATTTTTTATGCCTGAACTTACATATTTCGATTCCTATCGAAAAATTTAAATAAACTCTCTTACCCTGTCAGCTACTCCAATTCTTATGTATTTCTCATTGTTTTCATTTTTGTCTTTATCTCTTTTGACTTAATCGTTATTATTTAGCGTATTAAGCCTTCGATCAAGTCGCATCAAGTGGCATAGAACTTCATAACCAGATTTAGGAGGTTGCCTATTTCATTAATGCTGACCTCACCGCTGTTAACGGAACCTTGCTTGTAACTAACACGGCGTTTACATGAGGCGATTTTACAGGCAATTTTAGAAGCGATTAGTTTAATCCATAGTTGGCTGCCACCCAACTTCATTCGAAGCGATTATTTGAAAGGCCGTTCACACCAGGCGATTGTTACTTTCAACTAAAAGTTGTCTGTAAAATCGCCTCATGTAAACACCGTTTAAACAAACATTCAACATTTCAGATACGACAAGAGGGAGAGAAAGTTTTTACGTAAAACAGAGCTCTTTATCGCTATCACATCCCTGTTTGGGATATGATCGTTTTACGCGTATTTTGTTAAGAGTTGTGTGACTAACAGGGCTATTCTCACAACTGTCTTTTAACTCACCACAGTCTAACGTAAGACAATTTTCCATTCTGACTATTTTGAAAGCTCTTTTCTGTCTTTAGAAACCCTAATTTAAAGATTTGCTGACCTGGAGGCCTTAGCATTTTTATGCCTTTCTTTTAACACTAATTTTTATAAAATTATATATATATGTATATATAAAATTTACATTTTTTTAAACAAGAAAAATAAAAATTAAAAAGAAAAATTTTTTCATTAAAAAAGAAAAACATACATTGTGGTTGTCCACACTTGCCTAGTTATCAGGTTATCTGAATAAAATATTTTGTTCTATAGTGTGAACTGAATAAAAAATCTAACCACATAACCAGGTATCCTAATAACCAGATAATGGAAGTAGTTTTTTTGGCCGCGGTCCAGAGGCCCAAAATGAAAAGGAAGGAGGAAAGCCATTTACTTGATCATTTATTCTTCTTTAAAAAATTCTCACTTATTTGAAATATGGAAAGGAGAGCAAGAGAAACTGAGTGTAGAAAAGGATGTACACAACAATTTTGTTAAAAGCTTTGAGGCCAACAATGCGTCTGAGTCATATTTAAATTACTTTAACAGTCATCGCAAGGTAAATATGTTTTAAAAAGAATATTCGAATTAGCTTAATGCAACAACGACATTTAAGAGCTTTCAAAAGCGGAGCGAGCTTAGAGTCGTGGGGTAGTCACTCTGTCTTCAGTTTTAAAATACGACTTCGGGAAAACCAGCCAAAGTCTATTCGCAACAACCTCCGATTACATTACGCTTGTTTAATTCCTCGGGGAAATCCCTTTGGACTAATCGAACTCTGCAATCAATTCGATTTTGTCGACCTATAAAACTTCAATTCGTTAAAGAAACAGGCGAAATTATTTTGAAATAGAATGCTGATTTACAGGGAAATTCTGGCTAAGATAGTCCTAAGTCTTGTTTAAGACAATTGATAGACAGTATGTAAGATAGTTTGATAGATTTTGTTTATTCTGGCATGAAAGTTTTACGAAAAAAGCTCAGTAGCCAACTTTCGGGTTGAAAAGCTCTTTTTACTGAAAGCACTTGAGCATGTTCCAAATGAGGATCTATGTATACCATTTTGCCAACAGTCACAATGGCCAAATGAACTATTTTTCGTTATTTTTTAATAAACAATTTTTCTTTTTTAAAATAATTTTATTGTTTTTATTATTTTTTAATTTTTTCTTTTAATTTAAAACAAATTTAAGGCAAAACTGATTGTGGGTAAAGTTCTAAACGTATTCACAGAGAATACGTAACCGAAATTTGTATTATTTTTTTAATTTAATTTTTCGATTCTGTGCTACAAATAACATTTTTTTTCTTTTTAAATTTCATTTAATATTTAAAAAATTGAATTTGTTTCTTCATTTGATATTTTTTTTTACTTTTTCTGTTTTTTTTAAGAATCATGTTTTTTAATATAATTATTTTTTAGAAACTTATTTTATTATATTGTATTTATTTTTTTCTTTTACAAATTAATTTTCTTTGAATTTTTTAGCTTTTATAAAGCAGATATTTCAATTAGACTTTTCTCTTTCGAAAGACTGTGGTGAAGGAAGATAGTTGCCAGAATTGCTTTGTTAAATAATAAAATTAGAAGCTTGGAAAACTTTATTAAAAAAAATTTAAGGCAAAACTGATTAATGGTAAAGTACTAAACGCGTTCACTCAGAATACATAAATCCAATATCAGCTGTCTTATTCATGATGCCACACCAAAAATTTCAAAATATATAAAAAAAATTATAATAATATAAAAAAGTAAAAAAGTGAAATATTCCAGCATAAATAAGTAAAGAAATTTAAGATATGACGATTTTCACGTTTTTTTGCAAATTACTCGAAAATTTTTAATTTTTTTTTGGATTCAGCGCGTCAAATTACATAAGGATAAGTGGGTCTCTCCTCTCATATCCTCTTTAAGTTGTGTAAGAAAAACGATAAGTGTCCTTTGAAATTTGTATCCTGTAATATACATAAGTACCTGAAAAAAAACCTAAGTACGCTCCGAATTCCAGCTTTTCAATAAATACCCCCTTTGTGTTCTGGGACACCCTAGTGTTCCCTCTTTTTTATTAGAGCGAACTCAGTTTAGTTTTAAATAATATTTTATTGTTTTATAAGATGAAATTTGACAGAAACTTAAATATGTTTCTAATCTTTAATTTCTAAAATTTAGATGCTTAAAATTTATGGAAAATATTAAAGCAATTAAACCAATAGATGCTTAAAATTTATAAAAAATATTTAAAGCAATTAAACCAATAATGTATTAAAGTGTAATATACAAAAGCGTGGAAGCTCGCTAATCTTAAACTATTTTAAAAAATCAGCCATAACTACAATGGAAGTAGATTTTGAAAGAAATGAAAAACTTTATACGAAATATAAATACCAAACTGGAAGCATTAATTCACTTATTAACTAAGGCTTAACTATATATATACATAGATCAAAGGTCACTTAAATTTAAGACACTTGGAAGTACTCGATAAGTAATACGGAGATCGGTTTACGAACAGACCAATCGCTAACTGAGTGTAGTTGGCGGCTATCACAGGCAAATCACATTAATACAACAAACAAATTATAAAGTTATCAACTATTTCTAACGACAATTTGTACTTACAAGAATAAAGCTGACACGATTTTATATAGTATGTAGAATTACTAAAGATCCACTAAACACTTAAAGCTACTAAAGCCACTGGCAGTTTAAAACAAAAAAAAAAACACACAAAGCTTTTAAAAATTGTCAACCTGCTGTTTGCGCGCACCCACTTACCACGGACGCCACAAGCATTCACCGCCGTTTTCTGCGTCCGCTTCTTTCATGCGCTGCATATTTCCACACATTTGTTGTTGCAGCTGCTGATGTTGCTGCTGCTGCTGTTGTTGTTGTTGTTGTTGTTGTTGTTGTTGTTGGTAAGCGCGTCTCATATACTCAGCATCCAGATATGCTGCCGTCGGTGATATCGCATCAGCACGTTTGACTACCTCTAAATTAAGCGCCTCCTCACCACTAGCGGGCGACTGCGTTGCGCGCGCCGCCTGTGGCGGTGGTAGCGCCAATGGTACCTGTTGCAAATCCTTTAGCTGATAACCCAAATGTTTCATAAGTTTCGTGCCAAATTTCACATCCAGACCAGGCACTGTGGCAAACACACGCGACACTTCATACGCTGCTTGCGTGTAGCCGGCGCGAAATTTCTCCACATTTACGCCACGTCCAGCTGGACCCCCGCTCAGCGCTGATTGATGCTGAGCAACGCTGGCGGCAATTTCGTGCTTGTGCGTGCGCAAGTAATTCACTGTCAACTCCAATATATCGGCCTTCTCCAGCTTGGCAATGTGTTCGCCTTGCGCCTCCATGGTGTCCACAATGAGATCTTTCAGCTCGTCCAGGTAGAGATTCATGCGTGCGCGTCGCTTACGTTCGAGCAACGGCTTTGTTACCTTGCGATAGTGTTGCGTTTTGGTCATGAAGCGTTGTCCGTCCACAGCCATGTTGCTGTAGTGTATTTGTTGCTGGTGATGTTGAAGGTAAGCGCGCGTTCGCGAAACTTAAAAGCGAGGTAGCACGAAAGTGCGCAATATTTGCCCGACTTTGATTTGAGAAAACAAGTTTTTGAGTTGTTTTTTTATTTTTGTTTGGTGTTTCGTTTTGGCACCGACAGACAGACAGACAGACGGTCGGTCGGTAGAAGTGTAGCAAGTGTGTCAAGTGTTTACCGCACGGTAGCTGTTTGAGAAATGATGCGAACGCAAGGTAGTGCGATCCTTTTGTAGCCTTGCCTTCGGCTCAAAACACTGCTGTCTGCCTATAGTGGAGGAATGCAGCCGCTCGTGCACCTCAAAGTGTGTGTGCGCGTTGTGCCTTGCATGTGCGCTGCTTGGTGGCTACCGCCACCCCTAAAACGACACCAGCTTCGCAATTTTGATTCTCCGTCCGCAACCTGTTGTCGTGCTGTGTTGGGCTGCATGGCATAGTGTTGCTCCCTCGTGATTCAAATTCTTTCGCTTGCTTCGTTGGCGATGATTCTGATTCGATTTATAAAGATCGCTCATTTTCGTTGCCGTTCGGTTAAGTTAATAGTACGAGCGCCAGACGTGCGTCGTCTGCGCCTTCAAGTGTAGCGCGTTCCAGCAAGCAGCCCTGGCTCTTGTTTTGGTGGTGGATCGTTCGCTTCCTGCTCTGTGGCTCTCGTGCGTCACCTATGAATACAAGTGTGTATGTACGTGGCGCTGCACTCCGACAGCACAGGGCGAACCCTTCACGTGTACGCCGAGCGATATTGTTTGAAGAAAGTACACTGCGAAATATTTTTGAGTAGCAGAAAGCCAGGTCATCTAATAGGAATTGTTTTTATGGTTATTCCGTCAGTCCTCTTTTCCATTTGTCCCATGCAGTCGAAATAGCAAAAATGCCGGGATCTTACTTGGTTGGGTCTAAAGCTCTTCTGGTGTCAAATGGGTAAGGCATGCAAACAGGTGGGCAGTGTGGTGTAAGTCCTTTCCACATGTCTGCGATTTCCACATCGGAGTCGTGTCACTGTTGATCTCATCTCTTAGGACGGTCCAATTTCGTCCCCGCATAAGCGAAGAGCCTGACCTCCTAGCACCATGTTGCTGCTCTTGTTGTGATTTCCTCCCGATTCATCGGATTTTAGTTTGGCGCTTGACGCCATGCTGAACAACACGCCACGAACTGCTATCAGACCAAGGGAAAGCAGTTTATTAACAGGCTCGAAGACTAGACTTAAGGGGATTTCGATTTCAGCACTAACAATGCAAATTACTGCGCCTCCTAAATGGCGCCTAGTGGCTTCTGAAAGAAACAAACAATGAACTCTACCACGGATGGATTGAAACTTTAGGACCGACAGGTTTCCATTAAATCTAAGTTCAGGCTTCCGCCCTGTTGAAGTGTTACTTTAAGACAGATGGGCCAGATATCAGCTAAGCGGGCGTAGATCGGCGCTGCTTATGCTTGCGATTTGTATTCCAGCAGTAGAACTGGAAATCCTACCTAATCGCTTCAGTCGCAGTTGCCTGTAGAATGACGAGGTAGATTCACCTCAGCACTTTCTATTCAACTAGCCAGCCTTCGCGAAGTTGAGGTTTAAATATTTATTTAACTAAGCCTGAGGGCTCGCGGTGTTTCGTCGTTTTAGTAATGATTACCGTTTAAAAATTTACATGTTGTAATAGAGGACAATTTTCTTAATGTCCAACTGCGTATCTTATCTGGGATAACCGACAAAAAGCTAGCCTAACATGACCGAAACTTCGTCTATAACTCACACTAATAAAAAATAAAATGGGCTCGCGATCTTTAAAACATATCCGGTAACCAGGCTGTCAATGTGTTATCCAAAAAGTGTTCCATAGTGGTTTGGAACCTGTTTTATATTCCAGCAACCTATAGACGGTTTAAGACTCCACAAACCGTAAACAAGAGAATTAACCGCCGCCATTTGATGTCACTGATTCACAGACGGCGTACAATATCAGGAGTGTGTACTCCTCGACGACTCGAAAATCAACTCACAAAAAGCATCGGAGATTTTAACTTTATTGGATGTCATTTTACTGAAACTTAATTCAGAAGATTGGTTATTTGCCACAGGGATATTCCCTTCAGGAGCGCTAGCGCCCTCCTCAGTGTCACTGGAAGTTTAGGAAACTAACAATCCTCAGAATTTATTCTCAGTGTAAAGATCTAAAGAGAGCACAGCTCACCCCAAAATAGCTACAAGCTCAATACTTGCGCGAGGTCATATCGACCTCTGCCTGTCAAGCGCCGAATACGCCGCTCTTTGCTCCCTGCGCGCTGCGTACGACACTCAAGCAGTCAGACTGCCAGCCAGTCATCCAGCCAGCTAGCCAACCGTTTCCGACTACCGATCCATTGAATGGTCACACGCTCGAGTTCGCGATCTCGTGTTTGTCTGCATGGCTGCGTGTGCAATGCTTGCGTGCGTACGCGCGTCGGAAGGGATACCACCATAATCAGCACTCACTCACTCACAATGCACCACTTTACGAGACGGACGTCTTGCAGACAAAGTGAGGCAAATCGGCGGCGTCAACGATGCTGCTCAGCAATTTTGGGCGCTGAGCTGTGTGTGTGCGTGTGTGCGGATTACTATGCCACTGCACGGACACTATGGATGGTGGTTGCTAGAGCTGGTACTGGTGGTGGTGGTGCTTTTGCTTTTGGTGTTGTTATTTGATGGCGTTTTGGTCGTTATGTTTCATTTCCTGTCAGCAGTGGCAGAAGAAATTGCAATACATGCAACAACAAAACCAGCAACAATGAGAATGAGAATAATAAATGACACCATAGGCAACAGTGATGCCAGACATTCTCTGTTAAATATCCCACGGAAATGGGGAAAAAATCCCTCAATTACCCACATCTTGAAAATTTATCCCACAAAATTCCCAACGAATTTAAACATATACATGTTTCAATAGTAAAGAAGTAAAATTCATATAAAATAATAATAATAGTTTGGCGCTTACACATACGTGCTTTTCCTCCAATTTGTGGCGGTCCCCTTGATGTCACACAAAGGGGAGGGACCTACAGTTTTACGCCGACTCCGAAGGGCGAGTGTATTTTTATGAGAAGCTGTTTTTAATGGCAGGAATACACTCGGAGGTTTGCCATTGCCTGTCGAGGGCCGACCGCTGTTAAGAAAAAACCGCTTTTTCTGCATTTTTTCACTCTTTCATTTTTTTGCTCACTCACTAAGGGCCTAAAAGAATTTTTTGGTGACTTTAAAATTGAAGCACATTCATGTGCTATTTAACATTTCATCAGATAATTTGTTCCGCTTTTTACATGAAACACCAGTTACAACTGAAAAGATTCTTTCTTACTCAGCGCTTGAATTGGTTAACGTAAGAAAATTTTCGAAATTGTCCTTATACTTTTTAACAATTATATACCATTTCACTCCACATAACATCTTCAGAACGATTAATTACGTAAGAATGTCGAATATTCTTGAATTTTGATCAATTATGCAACAATAACTGCGTCAAAAGAAAATCCCTTATTTATATGAAGTGTCCCTTTTTTCCCTTTTAATAATTTTTGATGCAAAATATCCCTCAAATAGGGAAATTACCCACAATCTGGCATCACTGATAGGCAACGGCAAGTAAACACGGAGTGTCGCATCGCATTGTAATGATGATGATGATAATTTTTGATGAACACGACCATCATAGTGATCTTCTTTGGCTAAAGAATTGTAACAACAATATACCCAGTTGTGGGTATGCGGACACATACACGCTTATGAACAAACAAACAAACATACATACAGTGGGCGTCAAAAATAAGTATACTCTGAAGTTTTGACGATTTTTTTTTATTTTTACTTTCCATACCAAATTTTTCAAAATTAGTACATGGTAATATTTGTTGAATATTTGCAAGGTGTTTAAAGTGGAAATTTTTTTGTTATTTTTTATAAAAAAAAATGGTTTAGATATATTTCAACTTTATAAAGAGCCTTAAAAAATTCAACAAATTTCCATTAACATTTTGAATTTCTTAATCTGAATTTTTTGACTTTTAATTTTTAGTATAATAAAGTGCAAGTTTTTAGCGGCTGAAATTTTTAATATTTTTTTTTTTGTTTTTTGTTGACGGCTTTTGCGTTTTTTTTTCATGTAACAAGTGCAATTTATAAAAACTGGCGTTGATTTTTTTTAACTTTCTTTGCATACGGTGTTGCGCATTTTCTTCCATAAGAAATTCATGCTTAAATGTAAAAAAGTGCAAGAAGCCGACAGCCAAAAAAAAATTATAATAATTAAAAATCAAAGCTGTTTTTTAGCAGCATAAAACTTACACTGCATTACACTAAAAATTAACAGGCTATACAATTAGGTACCCAAAAATATTCTAAAGGTTCGGATTCAGCTCAAAATTTGCATACACATTTTTTTAATTTTTCTAAGCTCTGTATAAAGTTCGACTTATATGGCTTTTGTTAAAGCATAAAGCATATTTTTTATAAAAAATAACAACAAAATTTATTTTTAAAAGCCTTCCAAATATTTTATAAAAATTAAAAAAAATAATAATTTTTGCTCACCACTGTATGTAGTTTATTCAACCGCAAAAACCATAAGAAACCATTTTTTTTTTTTAATTTCATACAGAACTCTGGAAAATTCAAAGAATTTCAATCGAAATTTTGAACTTTTCAATTAGATTTCTTAGAAAATTTTTTAGTAAGCAGTTTTTAGCCTATAAAATTTTAGTATCATAAAAGGCAAGTTTCGATATCTAAAAATTTCCGTTGAATTTTTAGATTTTTTTTTGCCGAGGGTGTTGCGCATTTTCTTCCATACATCTAATATAAGAAAAAAATTTTTTATACATACATATATGAAAGAGCATAAAAATTCTCAAAAGTTAACAGTAATTTTTAGCTACGTTATTACACTAAAATTTAATGGGCATACTCAAACTTTTTCTAAGAAATCGAATTGAGGAATTGAAAATTTCGCAGAAAATTTCTTACATTTTCCCGCAAGTTCTATATTAAATTAAAAAATTATTCTTTTAATTTTTACTTTTACATGAACTAAATTTTTATAAAAAAAAAATAAGAAAAATTTAGTATGGAACATATAAATAAATAAAATGGTCAAAACGTCAGGGTGTGCACATTTTCTTGACGCTGACTGTATGTATGAACATCTGTGCTTGAGCCCGATCGATACGCATGTATGGGGAAGTATGTATGTATGTATATTTGTACGCTTTGTTCACTGCTGTCACTCGGTTAGGGGAGATCTCCTAAATATGCTTGTATGTATGTATGCGCGTATGTGTACTGCCAGGATCGTGAGAAACTTTTCTCCCTGCTTTCCCACCGTTCGCACTGCAGGCATTTGGACGCATTCGCTGATCGCTCGTTTGCCCCCTACACAGAAGTCACCTGCCACTCGGCAAACGCGCGCGCTCTTACAAGTTGAAATGCATACATACATACATACATACAAATACTTTTAATTCAATCCCCGATCGACATGCAGATTCTTATACACAGTGAGATTTGTTGCGCTAAATGTTGATCGTGCCGGAGGTTGCGGCGTTGGTGTTGGTGTGGTGCCATTGGCAGGTTCTCGAAGCACCCTTGCGTGCGTACAGGTTCCCATCGATGCGCGTTTAGTTCGATAAGCCTAGGCGGTGATTTGCGTTAAGGTGTTGTTTTTATTTTTTTCCCCAAATTTCTTTTCTCCTTTTGTTAGCCAACAGCTGTTACACTTACTTTTTGTTGTTTACTCGTCCGTTGGCTGCTGGAATGATTTTTGTTGTTTTAATGCGCTCATTCGCTGACCATATTAAGTTTGCCCGAGATTGGCTGGCAGCTACTTAAATTTTACACACTGACTACTTTGTAGTACACCTTCAAGCAGTTCATTCATAAGTCGCCTGGTGTATGCGGTTGAAAGTTTTCCTAAGTATTAATTACATTGTTTTAAATTTAAGCACATTGCAAGCGGTGATTTTAGGCAGTTGGTCAGATTGATGGAGTTCGTTGAAAAAAATAACAAATTTTTTTTTTTTGCTTCCATGTAATTTATTTTCCCACAGGTTAATGAATGAAAGTAGACAATTAACAATTTTTTAACCATTATGCGGAAAAGGTCATTTTTCTTACCGAAATTTGAGTTTGTTGCAATACTACTTTCATTTAGTTTTCATTGATAAAATCAAAGTCATTTTTTAATGGAAAATCTTTTACTACGCTTTTAGTGTGCGCAAATTTTTGGAAACTCTTTACGACTTAACTCAAGCATACTTGAAGTTGGTGACTAGATGGTCTGCGAACTGCGGACTTTGCTGTAAATCAGCGATGAGCAGAGAGAGCTTTTACTCTGCTCGTGCCTAAACAAAATGTAAAGGAAGCTTAAAAGAGCTTTGCCCGCGGGCAAGACAGTGCCCATCAGTGTTGTAAATCCTAGTAAAACAGAACTCGTTTGGTTCACTTGGAGGTATAAAGTGCCCCACGCTACTCCACCCTCGCTCGGAGTCATTCGCCTGACGCTTTCTGACAAAGTCAAGTACTGGGGCTTGATTCTATATGGGCAGCTGTGTCGTGGAAGCCTAAAATCGAGGAGAGAGCCAGGAAGTCTTCAGTGGCCCTATATATGTATCCGTAGAGGGGCAATAGCTCAGAGACGGGGCCTTTCTCCCAAAGTTATTTTCTGACACTGTGAAATCATAGTTAAGCCTGCTATGTTGTATGGAGTCCCCATCTGGTGAATTCACTGGAGAAGGCAGCGTAGGCTGGAGTTCTCCTCATTGAAATCAGTGGGCCACTTAGGACCACTCCTACCCTGACCCTTGAGGTCATGCTTAACATAAACCCTGTCTACATCGCACATGTAGATGTACATGTACATGTGACGGTTGCTGCCATTAAGGAAGCTGTTGTGTGCGCTAGCAGTAAGGATACTCAGACAGCCAGGTGGCAATCAAAGCCCTGGGCTCAATTACGTTACGCACGAAGGTTGTTGGAGAAGGCCTCAATTCACTTTCGGTCGCGTCGGAATGTGACATGATAAGACTTGTATGTGTGCTGATGAACTGACCAAAGGCGGCACCCTCGAGATAGTATTGCCAGGAAAAGACATGGTGGGAGTTCCCTTGACTAATTTGGACTTCTCTTGGAATGATGGGCATCGGTCATTTCAGCGAACGGTGAGAGAAAACCAAGGCATATGCTACTGCGTAATCTTTCTGGCCGAGGATTGACCGGGGAAGATTTAGGGCTCTCTTTACGCTCTCGATTCTGATTGGTGTACTGATAGGCCACTGTCCTATTGGGGTTCTATCGGCTGCATGGAATCATCTCAGCACATCCTATTAGACTGGCCAGTTAATACTTGATTGCGGCTTAGGTACTTGGGTTCGTTCTTTCTAGCTTGTGAAGCTCTCCGGGCCGCCTGCGACACTTTGTTAGTTACTGTTCGCAATGGTATGACCACGGACGCGCGTTTAAGGTCTAAGTGAGCCCTTTGACAAGAAGCAACCACCTTAACCATCTTAAAGATTCTACACGAAATTCTAAGGGAATTTGCCGAGGCAACCATGGGTTTAAAAGCAGTTTCGAACTTGACAAATTTCGAATATGGGCTTTTTCCTTAATAACGTTCTATTTTGCTGTAGTGACGTAAATTGTTTAAATTTTTCATAAAATATTGCTGTAAGGTATTTTTTTTTAATACGAATTCATTTCTAGACTTACCCTTTCTTAAAACATCCGCCAAATTTTAATTAATTTTGTTTTCACTTCATTATATTTTCTCAAATTATAGCAAGTTTTTATAAAAAATAATTAACACTTATTGACGACACGACAGCAAAATAAACCGTTGTTTGGGAAAAAAAGCCACTTTCCAAAGTATGGCAAGGTCGACATTGATTTTAGACCGAGGGTTTCTTAGACAAACTTGCTTAGAATTTCAGGTAGAATACTCGTATGCCATACCCGCAGAGTAAAAAAAAATATTACCCGCCCTAGTGTACATATGTACATACATATGCATATCTTTTTTCAAAATTTTCCTACTACGTGTCATGCATATGCATTGTTTACCACTTGACTTATGTACATAACTCCGCCATTTAATTAAAAAACATTTTACGATTTACAACTTTTTATTTCCAAATAAATCGAAACGCTCACATTTAAATGAACTACACTTTTTTCATAAATTTGTATATTAAATAAAACATTCACCTTTAAAATTTGTTGACATTAGTCGCTTGGTTTGCATTTTATGTGCCGTTGTTAGTTTTTGTTGCTTCTTTCTGTAAACTTTTTCTTTTAAAAAGTTTTTTTTTTATCTAATTTTATTTTACTAAATGAGACATTTATACATTAAATTTGTTCAATAAGTAATACATACATTTAATAAACTATATTTTTTTTTTGAATTTTTAACAATTAATGCTAAGGTTTGTTTTTAATTAAATTTACTTAAATTTTGTATTTTAAATTTTATCTATGTAAAAGTGGACAAAGATTTTTCTTAATTATTATTTTTTTTTTGTTTTTTGCTTTTAATTTTTACAATATGTTTTGGTGTTTTTTGTTGTTTCACTTAAATTTTTAATGTTAAGTTTTTTGTTTTCTTTTTTTTATGGTGAATTACTTGAATTCTGTACTTTAGTTTTGCGCTTCTCTAACTTTGTCAATATGTTGTTGTAAAAAAAATTATGTAAAAGCAAGCATCTAAGCAGGTTTCCTTTCGCATATCTAATTAAAAGCACTAAATTGTTTGGTTACGCAAAAAAATAAATAAATAAAATATATGTAAGAAAAATTTGCAATGCTAAAAATCTAGTCTTTACTAGCTCACTTGCCTTCGTTTATTAAAAAGGTTTTTTATTAATATTTTTTTTTTTTTAATAAAACATAGAAGAAACATTCATCATAAATACAAAAATTATTTGTGAAAAATAAATGCAAAAAAAGCCTTTTTTCAAATGAATAGAATTTATATATGTGCATGTATAAGTTAGTACAAAATCAGTAATGTTGATATGGTTTTATTGTATTAAAATAAATACTTGAAAACTACTCCCAAAAAATACTTAAATATTTTTGGAAGAAAAAAAGTAAAGCGTATTTGATAAGTTCGTTTTCAAAAAGTATTGAAACATCAATTAAAATTTTTAAGAATACTATTGCAAAATAAAAAGAAAAATTTTCATTATTGGAAATATTATCTTGATAGGCGCCCGGCGTAAACGGAAAGAAAAAAGGCCGTAAGCATCCCGGGTAAGGATGTCCCGGAAAATTTGCTTCTCCCGAGAAAGAAATCCTCCAGTAATTAACTCTCAGGGAGTAGCATTTTCCCCGAAAAGTTGTGAGGAGGAAATTCGAACTTTGAAAGAGCTACTTGACACTTTTTTGACAGCTCAACTCCGCCATTTAAAATAAAAAATCCTCAACGAATTTTTGTTCATGATAGGAGAAAAGGAAAAGAGAGAAAACTACCAGGGAGTTTCTGCTCAGAATCGGCCTAATAATTTAAAAATATCCTTATAAAAGGATAATAATTTAAAAATATCCTTATAAGAGGATAATAATATCTCTAAAAAAGAACAAAAATATTCTAATAAAGGGATAATAATATAAAAAAAAAAATATTTTAAAAATAATACCGTCTTATGTAATGAATATAATAAGCTGTAATATGCATTAGGGTGGTCCTTAAAAATATCAAAACCTAAATTTTTTTATGATGCACCTCTTTATTTTGTTCTACATGTGTACGTAAAAAATAAAGACATCCACGCAAATTTCAAAGGGTTGTAGGATATGAAAAATTTAAAACTTTTTTGATCACAAAAATTTAACTTTGACCAGCTATAGCTCAGACCGTTTTGGTTTGATCACAAGAAATGGTACATGTGTCGTTTGATTAACTCTTTCCAACGAGGTACTGATTCGTATTGATCGGACTTAGCAGTTCAATCCTGAATGAAATCAACCCGAAAACCCCGGAAGAAAAAACAAAAAAATGCGTTTTGAGCTCAGAAAGTTCATGCTAAGTCTCCCCTATACATATGTACGTGAGTTTCTTGGTATTTTATCAAGATAATTATTTCTAATGCTGGTTATCAGATGCTAATTTTTTCAAAACCCCTAAAAATTATTTTGCAATTTTTTAATTTTCGTGTACATAGGTATATCTGTTTTTGTTCATAGAACAAAATAAAATGGTACCCCATACAAAATTTAGATGTTGATATTTTAAGCATCACCCTAATGTGCATACATACATATGTCTATGAGAGTAAATGAATTCGAGTACAAGCTATATTTTAGCTAGAGAAGTTTTTAGTATATACTTAGTAGTCATTAGCATAAGTAGGTAATACAAGTATACATATGTACATACATATAAGCTGCAGGAACTGAAGGTTTAGTATTAGCATATTAGAGGTGCGAGTTTAAATATTCCATACAAATTGTGCTAAATTTTTTTTTAAACTTTCTTTCTAAATGTGTATGTGTTAGTAAATACATGCATACATCCATAGCCGTGAATGTGTGGAATTAATAAAATCATTCGTCAATTGGAAGTCGTTTCAGATTTCGTGAGAATCATGATGGCAAACGCAATACACGTCAAAGATTTGGCCGGAAGTCCATTTTATTAAAAGGGATATAAAAGATTCAAATAAAAATTTTTCTAAAAATTCTGAATAAAAAGTTTAAAATTTTCGGGTGCAAATGTTAAAGTTTGTTGAATTTTCATAATTTTTGTACGAAATTTGCCCGTTACGTGTCGCCGGGGTCGAGATATTTTGAAAACCCATATTTATGAATCGATTTCTTTGAAATATGAGACATGTATTAGATGCATAATAAATATAATGTGCCCGCAAAAACCGCATACAAAGAAACCTATGTGTATCTTCGCACATTTTTTTTTTTCGCCACGTGTTTGATGACAGCCGCATCTTTCGCTCACAAAACGAGCCCGCCAATCATCTATATTTGGAAAAGTTTTCGTTTTATAAGATTTGTAAATGCCATGCCACCAAAAATACACAAGAATCCGATTTTTTTTTTACCATAATTTTAATACATAGACTTTTTTAATTGTGAAATTTTATCCCATTTTTCCTTAATATAAAGATATTCGGAAAAAAGATTTCTGAAGCGATATGATTGATACATGCCGATACACAATTTAAATGCTTATATTAAAAAAGCAAAATTCCACTTATGATTCAAATCTAAAGGAGAGCAAATGACACATGTAAGGATGGCATTTCAAAATTTTAAATAAAATATGTTAAAATTTAAAATTTTTTTACAATGTGTAAAATGAAGAGTATACCCAAGAAAGTAAGTCAGAAAATGAGACGGATACCACCGCTGATTGATAAAACGGGCTTTTTTGTACAGGCATATCATTCTTCAAAACGATTTTTAAACAATCGGGGACCGGGGGATTTTCTTTTATATCGGACATCCATGTGGACATTATCGTATCTGAACTTTTTTTTACTAACTTCCATTTTTAATTTTTGACGTTCGCATTCGTGGAACTTTTTGCCTTAATGTCACAAGTTTCCGCTTAAAATTTGATTAAATCAGCCAAATGTTATAGGTATGTATATATAAAATTAAAGTGCGGGGTAAATGTTTACAGAACTACCTCGTCGGATTCGAGACATTTGTAAGCATAGTGGGATGCGCTTAAGCAATAATAATGCATTTTAAGATTTCATACGACTGATTCACTTCTAGATTTCGATAGATTTGTTATTTAAAGAAATCTTCAAACAAAGCACGTTAAACTTATATACTGGCTTACGTCCATGGGTTCACTTATTATGGGTTTCCTATGTCCCATGGCATCAGTGTAGAACAGTCAAATGAGATGCCATTTCACAGATCATGGACGAGTTAATTTCTGTGTTAACTGTAAGTGACTTTTTTCGATTTCTACAACCGACGAGCGCTTATACAATACTTTGTAAAAAACAAGATTTTTAGGGTTTAGCAAGTGCAAATTTAGGGATTTAGAAATTTCTCAATGTCTCTCTAGATATACATAACTAGGAAAAAAAACAAAACTTTACAAATCAACGCGACTTTTTTAACCGCTTAAAACTTGCACTTGAATGTCTTTAGCCACGTTACTGCATACTCAAAAATTTTCTAAAAATTGAGATTAAGAAGTTCACAATTTTGATATTGTTGAATATTTCCAAATTGTGTAGTATAAAGTTTGAAAGTTTGACTTGTGTGATTTTGGTCAATATACTATATGCGTGCAGAAATATTTTGATGTGACCATTAGCTGAGAAGGAAAATACAAAAACAAAATATTTTCACTTCTGGCTAAGTGGACATGTTGAGTAATCATTGACGATTTCTTACGTAAGTCAAGTTACGTCAAGAGTAATTGGACTATAAAGCTTGAACAACCATATTTTTGAAAGAAAAAAATAAATAAAAATTGAACTTGAAAAACATTGCAAATATTTAACAAAAATTATCATGCACTTACTTTTGATCGCCAGTGTATGTACATACATAAGTGCGAAATAAGTATGCATCTTCACGAGCATTTGTAGAAACTTATGAATTCACGCACAATCTCGACGATCCATGTACCATTAAGGTGGTCGAAAAATACACAGGAAATCAATTTTATTTTAAAATCAGCAATTTTGCTGGCGGGGCTTTGAAGTTTTCATTTGCGAGTATTTTAAATGGAACTGCTATAAAATCGTTAAAAATAAGTATTTGTTTATCAAATGAGGAAATTTCCCTTCAGAGATTTTCAAAAAATAAAATTATGATGAACATTTAACTCTAAAATTTTACTAAGAATTTTTTTATGGTCGATAAGATAAAAACAAGTGATTTTATGTGTTCGTAATCGCAACACACACGAACGGCTCGACAGATTTGTATTTTTTTTTTGTTTGTTTTTTAATAAGCGTCATAATTTTATTTTAGAAAACTTTCGAAGACAAATATTATATTTGATAAAAAAATATATAATTTGAATGATAATTTTATGGGAATTCTAAGGAAAAACTCATTTCCTTCAAATAAAATACATAGAAAACTAACTAAAAAGCTCAGGTGGCACAATTAAATGTTAAATCAATTATAATATACGGACCATCTTGATGCATATGCCCATACATACATACATAGTATACCTATAGCAAATTGCATTTAAATAAATTTCCTCAACATTGATTTTGAACCGATATTCATGCTTTATATATGTATATATCGATCAGCCGATATTTTTTGTTGGTAAAATCGATATGACCGTTATCGAAGATTTTATGACCGATATTGCACCCCTAGACATAACTAAAATAAAATTCTCCAACATTGATTTTAAACTCATATGGTATCGATATATCGATCAGCCGAGATTTTTTTGTTGCTTATATCTCCATTATCGATGATTTTATGACCGATATTGCATCCCTAGATATATGTAACTGATCTTGGTTATAAAGACAAACTTACACTTTTGAATTTGAAAAAAAAATCTCAGAATCCCACAACTCACAAAACCGACTTCCAATTGGAAAATTGTATTCGCTTGATTTTTTTTTTTAAATAACTAAAGGTGCTTAAGATTTTGTTAGTGTGTGTTAGTAACTTACGTTTGTAACTTTTTTTCACATTTGATAGTAACTTTGCAAGCTTAAGTGTTAAATAACCAAAAGAAAAGATTGAAAAAAAAATGCATCAGCAATAATGCAAAAATTAAACGCATACTAAGCAAAAAAACGCACATACATACACACATAACAATTTTACAAACATACACGCAATATACGAACGCACATCTTGCGCTAATATACACATATTTTTGTTGCTTTTGCTTGTTTTTTTTTGTGTTTACCCAACACGTACATAGATACAAGTAAATATAATACATACTTGGTTTCAAAATTAATTTAGTTGTGGCTTCGTATTTGTTTTTATTTTTTAACTTGCTTTGTTTTACTTGTATTTTGGTTTTACTTTTGCTTTTACTTTTGTTGTGATATTACAGCTAAATTCGATGCTGGTTGTTGGTTGTTCAGTTTCTTTGTTTGCTGGTGTCCTTTTATCCTTACGCCTACTACATACATAGATACATACTTATATACAGGCATATCCTTCGCACTTACATTTAATTTGTTATCAATCATGCACACATTTGTGTACAACTACATATGTACATACATACATACATACATACATACATACATACATGTGTGTCTGTTTCGACTGCTTGGCACATTCATGGCGCGCCTGCGTAGCGCTTCACATCGCCCCTCATTACATTTATAATAACATACCTCTACTTTCAGTATTCGTCTTCACATTCATTTCACTTAGCATTTAGCCTTTTCCGTTCGACTTACTGCTTTTCTTTTCACCTTGCTTGCTTCGAAAGTTTTAAAAAGTCCTTTTCCAATTTCTCGCCATTTATCTCTTCTTGGCTTAAAAACATTTTTTGAAAAAATTTAGAAAACGAAATACCCGTTCAAAAAGTGTTGTACGTCTGCCGCGTTGACGTTGGCTAGTTGTTATTCATGCTGCTGTAACGAGGTGGAAAAAAAATTTCGATTAAATTGCTTATTCGATAAAAACGCAAACCTTAATAGAGGATAGTACATAAAATAGTTTGATGACACATTATATAGTTGGAGAAATGGAGCTCAAATACACACATATAAACATTTAATAAAACCAATATATGTATAAGTACTGCATGCGTATGTGTATAACATTTAGTACTTTAGATCCCGTTGGTCTTACAAGTTGCCGCTTCACACATTTTGCTAAGGTTCAAAAGCCAATTAAGTTAAAAGCTAAGGGGTTAAAGTGTTCTAGAAAATACTGCCCGCTAAAGTTTACTACATATCTCTGAAGACAAAAACATACATATGTTTGAATTTTATTTATACGTAAAATTATATGTAAGATGATGGATTTGTGAAAAAACGTGGACCGAAAACTTCAATCCATCGTAAAAAAAAATTTAAAAGGGTTTGATTTTTCACTACCACGCATGGATATTAACGCTTGGGCATTACTTTGTTGAGACCCTAACATGGCAGCTACACAAAGTACCTACCTTAATGTTTGCTGGGATGGTTTGTTTGCGCATTAGGGTGCACCGCTATCCCTTCAAAAAAAAGCGGGACTGTGTTCCCAGCGGGATTATAATTTTTTTTTTTATATTTTAAGACCTCCGCCAAAATAATCCGGAAAAATATTAAGATTTACGTGAGCTGGATCCATTTTTTTAGTTTTTTTTTTTTAATAAATTTGAATATATATTTTTTTATCAACTCAGATGATAGACGTGTTTAAGCTTAAAAGGTCTGCACAAAACTTGTTAAAGACTTTTATTAACGGAATCAAAATAATGAGATATTTGAAGTAGAGGTGGGCGGTATCAGGAAGGTCTGTAAAAATTTTGCAGGCAGGACGGGACCAACATGCTTTTCCGCCACCCCCGATAAAATCGCAACCTCCGCAAATTCAGAAAATCTTCTTTAAAAATGTTGTATGAAATATGCACTTTTTCATGTTATATTGAGACGCAAACGAACAGCAAAGCAAAACAAAATACTAGGAAGATGCCAGATCTTTCATTTTTTTTCATTATTTTAAATTAATTTGAAGGACGTGAAATTTCTTAGTGATAGATTTCGGGACCCACGGGAACTGCGTACAATTCTAAAAAAACGTGGGAATGGGCGCGTTCGGAACTTAAAAATTTAGTTGCGGGATGGGCGGGATCGGGATCGAATATTTAGTCCCGTGCCCATCTCTAATTTGGAGGTATATTTTTTGGAAACATTTTGGCGGAGGTCTTAAAATATAATAAACTTTATATATCCGTTATAAAATCTGCAAATTTTTTTTGTGGGGCATCCTAATACATGTACATATATATGTACGCAAATGTATATGTTTGTAAGTTAAGAAAAATATTCAAATATTATGCAAAAAAATCTTAAAAGCAGATTGGCTGTGTTTTAGGAAACAGCTGATCTAGAATTAGATCTACGCGGCGGTGGTTAATGTAACGGCTGCTCTTCGTGTCACCTTGCATAAGTCTTGTCCGCCTCGTCCACCTCGTCCACCTCTTAGCCGCTCTCCAGTCCATTGATGGAATAAGGAGCTTCAGAAGTTGACGAGTTTTATTTTTTAAGCCGGACCCTCAATACAAATATTGAGATGCACTGGAAACACTACCGATGGACATAGAGGGAGTACAAGAAGCTTATTCGTTCTTCGAAAAGGGCTTTGTAATTATATTGAGTGGTGAATTTGAGTCAAATAGCTAGGATTTTCAAAGTCCTTAAAAAATACCAGACCGCTAAGCTGGGTTCACTCAAGAAGCCTGACAAGGTGACAAGGGGTCAGGCTCGCTCAGTCTTTTGGATAGTCATTTCCATCCCCTCGGCAAAAGAGTGAGAGAGTGTGAGCACCACAGTCTCAAGATAAAAATGGTTTGTTGCCAGAACTGTTGCTAGTGAAGATGCCTTAAAATATGCTATTGAACGTTTTGACAGCTTCAAATTGCCTATTAGGCGGGAAAATCTTGCGAGACGGTTCTGCAAAATCTGCCCATAAGACCATCTGTAAACTTAAAATATATGGGTGCTAGTATGATACAGTGTAGAGTAAGGCACAGGGTCAGGACCTGGAGTCTATATTGAAAGTAACGGCGACAATCTTCACTTCTCTCTTGAGGAACATATCTCGGTATTGGCAATCGTCAAGGCCATGGACTACGTTATGGAAATAGTTGGATAGGTAAGAGTTTACGTGCCTGCAATCAGTGGCAATCTGAACTCAAGCCAATCCTCTAACTACTGCCAAACTAGTTTGGTAAATCAAGTCATGACTAAAATATGTTGGAAAACATAACGAACTTTATTTACTCTGGGTGCATGATCACTCACGTGGACCTGGCAATGGTGTTTATGACCATGTGGTCAGAGAGGGCTCGAGCCAAGTATTCTTCGTTCCGAAGCCAGTTATAGAACTTAAACCTACGCCCATTGAAGTCACTGTCAAAGACTGGGTGAATAACTTCGCTCAGTAATGACAGCTTCTCATAAAAATACAATCCCCGTTCGGAGTCGGCGAAAACTGTTGGTTCCTCCTAACTAACTAACTAACACTAACATATGTATGTGTAAGCGCCAATCAATTATTATTATTAATGACTGGGAGGCTTCGAGGGTCTGCAGGTGGGCAAAACTCATGTTGCCCTCCATCTCAGAGGCTATTGCTAGATGTTGGCTTTCATTGGGCAGATGGAACTGCAGACAACTTGTGGGACAGTTGACTGGACACTTCTTGTGGCATAAACCACTGAATGTAATAGTCATACATGCCAACCCCATAATAACGTCCCGTTAAAAATATCCTTCGAGTGAACGAGTCGATCATCCAGAAACGGAATTATAATCCATAACGACAACGAGAGACAGTTAGAAATTTTCTAAAATATCATGCATGCTTTTATTAAAAAAAAAAACACACACAGCATGCAACACTACGTTCAAAGAAAATGAGTGTTTTAATCACAGAGAATCTTATGTGAAGTAGAAAGTTTTTGGTTTTGAAAATTTTGCAATTATTCACCAGAGAAGAACGTCATAACACCGTCCAAAAAAATTCAACTTTTTTGCAGTCATGAAAAAAATTTCAGGAAGTAGAGACAAATTAAAAGTACCAGTATTTTGCCGTGGCAGATGGTTTTTCCTTAATATTTAAATTTTTATGAAAATAGATATAGAAAAGTTCTTTGAAATCGATTTTCAAAAACCAATATGGCGGATGGATTTCTAATAGAATTTTGTGCAATTTGATATCCAAAAGTTCTTTGAGTCGCTGATTACAAAACTGAAATCAGTTTTCAAAATTTCAAAATCGCGAAACCAATATGGCGGATGTATTTTTTTTTTTAATTATCAGATTTTTATGAAATTGACTGAAATCGGTTTTAAAAAATTCAAAATGGCGTATGACATTTTAAAAAATTTAATATTTTTATGACGGTGTTATATGTAGGTATGACGGCCAGAAGGAGTTTCTGTGTATATACTAGGAATATGTGTATGTTTAGCAGTCTAACATTAAAAAAGGAGGCATATAATTAGGCGCAGAGACTTATGTATAAACACCTTGTAAGTTTTTTAATTAGTACAAAGAGGTACTGAAACAACATTTAGCAATTAAATAACTTTGGTCTCGTATTTTTTTTGTGGCTGCCGCTTACCAAACTTGCTATTGTTTCGAAAATGGAAGGCGCTCCTGCGCAATGAGTTGCTTTTTCTTCCTTGCTCTCTGTTGAATATATGTACATATGCGCACGCATCACCAGCAAACCAAACTATTTCATAGTGTTCAGTGCTTTTAAAGTT
The DNA here is from genome assembly GCF_013731165.1 of Rhagoletis pomonella. Classification (NCBI taxonomy): domain Eukaryota; kingdom Metazoa; phylum Arthropoda; class Insecta; order Diptera; family Tephritidae; genus Rhagoletis; species Rhagoletis pomonella. The sequence continues at coordinate 9,469 of NW_023460705.1, read as the reverse complement.
TTTTTTTTTAAAGTATTGCATTATTTTTGTGAAAACTTTTAGATTAATTAGGAACATTTCGGCTTGTAAGCAGTTAAATATTTTAGTGGGTCTGTACTTATTTCGTACCTAGATACATTTATACATATTTCTGTTACTGGTTTTGTTTTAAACTTCTTGTTTTTTTTACAAATTTATAATACATATTTTTGGTTTTGGATTTTCAAATTAATTTTCTTTCGCGTTTTTTCCTTTTTTGAAGTAAGCATATCGTCACAATTTGGCACATTTACAATACATAATTTTTAAAATAATTTTTATTTTTTTTTCTCTTAAATATACATACAAGCTGAAGAGTTCAATTTGTTTACCAAATCCTACCCAAAAACCCTAAACACTCAGAAAATCATGGAAGTCCCAAGCTTAGAAATCTCTACAAAGTGCAGGGAAATTCCTCTGTTATAAAGTGAAGCCTCGATATAACGAAATCGAAGGGGTTGGTTAAACGCCTCGTTGTCAAGCAGGTTTTGTAATTCACTTGCGAATGAATATCAATCAAAGTCACTTTGAATTCTGAAAACTGAGTTTTTAGTTTTGTCTCTGACGTCAGGATTTTTTAAAGGACTTTGTAGTTTTAAAAATTATGATTTATTCCAAAAGTCATCTAAAAAATTCAGTGCAATGTTGAACAACAATATGCATACCAAATTAAAAAGAAAATTTTGTACAATTAAAAAAAAAATGGAAATCACCTTTTATTTCATTTAATTTTTTTAAGCTAATAAAGTTAGAAGAACGATATCTGAAGATTTGGTCGAGTGTACTATATTGATCCTATGCTGAGTCCCTTAAGTAAGTAAGCCACCGTTGACGTCCCAGTCCAAAAAAGCAAAGCGCTAGAAATACGCAATTGTGCGTAGTTTACCATCCCCTTCTCCATGCTCCTCTATAGAGAATTTAAGAGACTGACCTAGGCAAAGCAAAATCGACTCAAAACAGAGCAATTTACCCTTTATTAAAGGAATCTTCGGAGACGGTAGTTAAATCCCATTTCCCAGGCTGTTAATAATATGCAGCCACATAAGATGTATAGGGCCTTCACTCACAGCTAACAGAGAACTAGAATCAATAATAAGCATAGAAAAGTAAAGGAGAACATAGCATAGATTTATGATTTATTTTGTTCTTAAAGCACCAGAAAGACTACTATGGGAAACGAATCCCTTTTAACCGCGCAACCCGCGTACACCAAAAGTAAATCGATGGAGGCAGCTCTCGGTGAAGTGGTGGGTTTTCTACAAAATTACTGTACTTCAAACAATATACTTTATCAGATTTTCTGGATCTGGACTTTCTGGAATGTCCATCTATCTTGTCTGAGTTCCGGGCCATAGAATCATAGAAGGCAACAAGATAGCAGACAAATTAGCCAAGGCGGAAGCTTGTTTAATTAAATCAGTAGCGGTGGTAGTGGGATACCACCTCAGCTAACTACAAACTAGCAAGGAGGCGGTGTTCAGCAAATAGGACTTTCATACAACGAAATATGCCGCAGCGCTTTCGAGAGATACATAATGAAGCAGTTAGCCGATTTATGCACACATTCATAAGCGTTTCAATGTGGTCCGCGTAAGCTGCAAAAGTGTTTGATAGGTAGCCTACGGTACTTAGAATAAAAAAGTCCATGAGAAGTGCAGTAAAATGGCGCTATTGAGCGCTAATTGAATTCTGAGTGGCAACTTCGGAGGCACTACAACCAATCAACCAACATATGTATGTGCATTAGAGTGCATCACCAACAAACAAACAAATTCCGGGCTTTCGCCGGATTTATAAAATTTATTATATTTTAACACTTGTGGCAAAAATATTTTGGAAAAAAATCAAAATCGCATTATTTTGATTCCGTTGATAAAAATGCCTCAAAATTTGTTTGCAGATCTTTTAAGCTTAGACTCCACTATCATCGGACGTAATTATTTAGAAGAAAAAAATTTAAATATATTCTTATTTTTTTATAAAAAAAGCTCGGTTTTTGGAGTTATTTTTAAAGGGTCCAGCTCGCGTAAAATCTTAATATTTTTAAGAAATATTATTGTTAAAGTCGCAAAATATAATAAATTTATTCCGCTGAAGAAACAGGCCCGTTTTTTTTTATGGGGAGTGATGCACTCTAATGTACTCACATTCGTATTAAGTCATATTTTACTTTGTGGATATTTTTCGCGTTTTGGAAAAATTAGTTTGGCTCACCCGGACTAGGCGCATTGAAAGTATTTAATACCATTATCCCTATTCATTTATAAATATGTACATACATATATATCCCGCTTCGTGTTTACAAATAACAGCCAAGATTCTGGTTTATACATATGTATATATGTGTTTACTTAAAATTATTTAGCTGTATGTGAATAATTTATGCCACAAATAGTATATGTATGTAATTACATTTACACCAATAATTTGAAATTTTCAATTGCAAAATGAATGCAAGCCGTGTTTGTGTGTATTTGGGAGTGAAAATTTCTATTTTTGTGTGTTTGTTAGTAGCTATACAACTGATAAAACCACTACATTTTACATACATAATACACATTAAAAAAAAAAATAAAAATCAAGCAAGCTTTCCATAATTTTATAGCAAATTAAATTAAAGGCTACCATTATTTACTATCAAACTTCTTAATATTATTAATTTTTTAAATGCATAAGCAATATTTTTGGTTGTAAATTGTTTTAATTTTTTTCTTTGTATTTAAGCGCTATTTAATAAAATTGTTCAATTAATTTAGTTATGTAAATACTTTTAAGTGCATGGCATTTAAGTGGATATATTGTTTATATATTTATGTTGTTGCTTTTAGTAAATTTTTTTTTTTTTGTTTTTGTTTTCTGCTTTTCTGCATTTAAATGGTGCTGCTACAATAACAATAACTAATGTGATGGGCTATCGGTAATTCGATGTTTGGCGCGTGCTTTGCTGCATGAGGCGCGGCGCAGGGAGCTAACACTGCCGCCGAAATTATCATGATCTAATGATTCCGATGAGAAAGCTACGTACGTTTTTTTTTTTTTTTTTTTTTGGAAGAAAATATACAAAACGGGAAAAGGGAAAAGTTTCATAAGCATTTGCAACTATTTTTTTTTTTCATTTTCTAAATATGAAATTTTATGAATAGATACATATGTAAGTATGTACAATTAAGGGTATGCAAGTTAAAACGTTTTGTTTAAAATTTATCCAAATTATTATGTCAGGAAAGGATAATTTTGCGAAAATTAAAATGCGCAAAGCATGCAAGATGAAACGATATAGGAGAAGTGTTGGAATGAAGGAATTGTTTTGAGGTGGTTTATTGCCGATCATCAACTTTTTGAGAAAAACAGCAGCTATTGCTTGCGATTTGGGGTTTTTTCAGCCCTGGGTCTGTAGCAATTAAACCTACTTTAGAGTTAGAACAAGATAGACCGCGTTTAAGGAGAGAGTAATATTTCGTCTTTAGAAAAAGTGGCACTTTGTGCAAACCGCCCAAGAATCGAAAATTTTTGTTTTGGATGAATTTCGGCCAGCACTTACCTTTTTGTCACATAAAAAAGTTTTGCAAAAGGAAAAAAAAGATTCTAAAGTGCAAAATTTTACAAAACTCCGTAATTTGCAAGTTTATTTTCGGAATGGTTTTGGTCTCGTGTTAAATATGACATTTGCGGCTAAATTGAAATAATCGTAAAGCAAAAATTTATATGAAATATTGGTTCAATTTTTTTTTTTATATAATACCTCTAACTGATCTTAAAAGATTCCGAAATTTTCAAGAAAATGTTTTTTTAAAGATATGAATTTTTGAACTTTGAAACAAAAATTTTTGCAAACTCTGATGCCGGATTTCCACTAGGCATTCAATGACACTAATTTTAATGACAAAGTTGGGCATTAAATTCATTTCCACGTGGTATTTTGTAAATGGTAAACATTTTTTATCAATGCCTCGTGGAAATTTAGCAAAAATTAAAAATAAATTTTATAAAATGGTTTAACATAAATTTATTTAGAGTTTGCAAAAAAACAAGTTCAAAGTTCGAAAATTGATATCTTAAAAAAAAACACCGTAACTTCAGACTGGAGTCGAAATATAGACGAATTAAAAGCAACAAAAACAGATTGTTTTATTTCAACCCAGCCTTGAGCTCAAAAAATAAAAATAATGTAATCTAAAAAAAAAAACACCTTTAAAATTTTCGCCTCTGAAGATCTATTGGAGGTAGATATTGTATGAAAAAAAATTTGTGGACAAATGTTTACAAGTTTTGCTTTTAGATTTTTTTAATTAAAAATGCTGTAAACTTTTTTCGAATATTTTTATACGAGCAAAACTTTTTTTGTGACTAGAATATATTTGAGATATTCAAAAAATAAGCTGGCGAAATTCCGAAAATTGTGTAATTTAAAATTTTGCAGCGCATTCGAAAAGAAGTTTAAATTTTTTCTTCGGCAGAACTTTTTCATATGATAAAAGAAGAGTTAAGACCAAAATTCATCCAAATTCCAACCATTGGGCGTAGAACATGTGGAATGTTTATTTTATTTTCCAATAGTTCTTATGACGACGAAAACTGCTTGAGAAGTTTCAGTAGTTTTATTTTTGGTTCAACAAGCTGAGATATTAGTGGCACTTGGAATACACGTGGGATGCAGGAAAAGTAGTATATGTATTCGAAAATTATAAGTAAACAATATAAAGCGGGTTTTGGAGAAGTGAATTATTAGGTGCTTTACGGAAAATTTTACAAGGGTGTGTATTTTATATATATATGTATGTATATGAGAATGTGTATAGTATATGTACATTACTAAACGAGCGAACAACAGCGGCACAGTGGTGTGTATTAGAAGCGAAAGCTGTGTAAATTGCGTGTTTGATTTTGTTAAGTTGATTGCCTCATTTGTATGTTCTCATAGCTTTTAGCCGATTTGCGTGTTGATGTTTAATTTTGTTGGTATGTACTCCTATAAGTATTCTATGTTGCTGCTGTATGTATGTGAGCCTCCTTTTTGGGCGCTTCAAAAGTGCCATAACTCTTTAACTAGATGCCACTCAATACATGATGATTAGAAAACAAATACAAATTTGGCTAGATAAAAGCTTTAAAATACGAGTTCGCACGCACAGACTGGATACGAAATATCTACGGCGTTAATTTCCAACAGAACTCAACTAAGAAATGCAACGAAGTAAATAGCAAAATGACATAAGATAGTAAATGTGTGTCATGTTACTGGCTATTTCCAAAATTTCAACCCAAGCAATGGAAGCGCATAGTTTACCTTTATCTGTTGGTGAGCCCAAAGTCAGACTGCTTAGGCTCGAACTTAAATTGTATGGACGTGGAGATGGTGGCACCAGTACTGCATCATCACCCGGCAGACATGTCTCTACCATAGCCTCCAAGCAGTTAACGAATAACTCAGATGATTCGCCCATCATGTTGTACTGAAGAATAGCACAACAAGTTATGTTAATTATAAAAAAAAAAAAAAAATAAGCACACCTACCTTTGTAAAGGGTCCGGCGAAACGCCAGAGTCCACCGAAACCACAACTTTGCAGAAAATGTAGCTGCTGCTGTGAGGGGTCCTCGCTGGCCAGCATATTTTGTATGATACTTTGTACTGAATTCAAAACGACTTGATCATGTGAAACAGATAGTATATTATTGATCTTCTGATCCAGCAGAGAATGGCTGTTCAAATGCAAAAATTATCAAAAAAAAAATAAATTACATAAAATGTTTTATTTTATTTTGTAAGTGGTATGCAACTTACATAACTGGAAAAACCTTGGGGAAAACCACCGAACCCTCGGCTAGGTACTGATAGAGCACGCGCGTCTCGTTCTCATCCGTTGAATATTTCACCAATGTGGCCAAAACGGTCAACACCAATGCCTGGGTGGACAAATCGGAGAGCACTTCAGGATCTAGCAGCACATTCGACTCATTTGAGACAGATGAACGCGAGCCGCGCTCCTGTGGAGTAGAAAAAATTTGTTGTTGATATTGTTAAGTATTGGATATATTGTATTTACATGAATGGATAAAAGCTAAAAATTGTTTAAAAAATTGTTGAGCTTAGAAACACTTAAGCATTAGAGGCAAGCAGTGGTGCAAACGCGCTAGTCGAGCAAATAAAAAAATAAAATAAAAGTGATACGGAAAGAACTAAACAAAAGACATACCACAACATTACACAGTTATTTCAAAATTAATCTACTTTCTTTGCTTTATTTTTTTATTAAAAATAAATAAAATAAACTAAAAGTAAAAAATATATATGTATATGGATCAATCCATGTCAAATTGACCAATGGCGAGAATCGACAATTATCGATTTGGATGAATTTTTGGTCAGAAGTTTTCTTTAATTATATAAAACAGTTCTACAAAAGGAAAAAAGAGAAACAAATTTTTTCCAAAGTTCAAAATTTCAAAAACCCCGGATTTTTTGTACATCTCAAAAACTATTATACATATTTGAGGCTATAGAAAAGATTTATATTTATAAAAATCGTTAATAAAAAAATTACAGAATTCCAAATTTAAAAAATTATAAAAGAAACTTATAGAATCTTTTAGCAAAATTATTTTTTTATACAATAGCTATAACTGATCTTAAAAGATTCGAATTTTTTGAAAACAAATTTATTTCCAACTCTGAATTAAAATTAAATATTCATTAAATTATAATTGTATATTTAGGGGTTTTCAAACAATTTTTTCTTTCAAAATTCATAGCTTTAAAAACCACCTTCTCGAAAATTTCAAGATTTTTTTAAGATCAGTAAAAAAAATCAAATTTTTTATAAGTTTTTGTTTTTACGTTTTTTTAATTTCAAAGTTCTGTAAATTATTTTTAATTTTCGATGTTTTGTATATTTTTTCTTTATAGCCCTCGGCTTCAGGGTAAATCAAATAGCCATAAGCGGGGTCTATTTGCGGAAACACTCACAAAAATTAAGCTTCGTATGCTTGATCATTGTAGCGTGCTTCAAGTGGAGCTTACATCCAAGAAGGAAGCTGAGCTATGGTCGATTGATAAAAATCCTGATCTGCGCAGTAGACGAATTTACATAAGGAGGTGGATCGCTTTCAGTCCTAAATACCTCCTACAATGCGGGATTACCGCTAGCATCTTAGAAATTTTGGAGTGTGGATAATAAGCGGTTCTCTCGTTCCTCGCTAGGCATGCCTCTGTCTTAGGTAATCTCGGGGGCTATTTCTCAATGAAATTACATGCCAGGAAAGAGTGGGATTTCCATTGAACGACTACTGTAGGCAATTGTAGGGAGAACGAGAGGGATTCAAGAACGCCGAATACTTGATATGCCATTGCCATCAACTACATGACAAAACGGTACCACAACGGACGAACGAATCCAGTGGTTGAGTTCTTTAGATCTGCATCTCGACCGTAAGTTCGTAAAGAAGCCTTGTTACGTGCCTCCTAGGCTGCTTTACTTCCAGCAAGTGTATTTTTGGATGCTACATAGCTCAGTACACTGCCTTATTCCTAGCTTATAAACTTGCCAAACTCTCGAAGCATAATTTCGAACCGGCCGGCCAAGTGCCTTATATGTTTCCAAGCATCTTTCCTTGCTTTTCCTGCCGGTGAGCGATTTAGGGACGTTGCTGCGGCGGTGGGTATGCCGTTGATATGGACGCCTAATTTCAGCTTGATCTTATTCGCCCAGGTGGTGAAAAGTCCGCAGTTGATTTCATAGGGAAAAGCGTACGGTTTCATGCAGTGAAGAAGCGGAGATGAGCAGAGAGATAACGGTTTACTTTTGAGCACAGGTCATCAATGCCTTTGCTGGACGCCAATACTGAGCAGTCGGCAGTGCATAAAATCAGTGTAACTCTCTCTCTCTCTCTGGTCTGAGGAAGCTTCGAGATGTATAAGCTAAGTAGTAGTGGGGAGAAGCTTCGAGTTCATATTTATAATAGTACGGGCGACTGTGGATCACTCAGATAACTCGCCACCCACCGTTTAAGCCTCGCTGGGAGAGAGAGGGTAATGTCGAAATCTTTCGAAAAATCGAATGATACTCGGGTAGTTTCCTCGCAGGGTCAGTTTCGGTTAAAACCACGAGTTATCTGAGACCAAACCTATATAAGTCAGGAATGACGAGGATGGCTATATTCCGATTAAGGACCTTATTGAGGTAGTCTACACTCGTTGGACGGAAATTTTTTCAGCATCAGCTTGCATATTCTGTTGGGACCAATAGATTTGGAGGCTTTTGCCTTACCGATGCGCACCTGGGCCTGGCATTTTAGTGTGAAAACGAAAGTGGAAAACAACTAAGGCAGAAATTGCATTTGACTAATTTTATATTCTGTTCTGGCACACGAAGCTGACAGTGCGAGAAGCCAAGATCGGGGTGAGTTCTATAGAGCCGGGGGTGAGTTCTTGGATGCATGCTTGTATCGTCGGTAGCGAGAGCTGTAGGCGGTGGGAACAGGTGGTGCTGTATGGCTGGAAAACGTGGGCCACTTCCTATGTGCTTTAAGGGCAGAAAAGGTACTTAGGTGGCTCCATCCTTTGCAAGAGTTACACCTAACTGAAATGAAGTTCGGTTTGAGCCAGCGTTGGCGTGCGCAGTTAGTTAAGCGTTAAAAATTTCATTGACTAAGTAACTCTTCAATCAAATAAATTTAAATTTTTAAAAACCTTTCTAATTTGAAATTAAATATGTATTTGTTAAAGTCAAACTGATTTCAATAAAATTTCTCAAACATTTAAATACAATTATTGTGGGTGCAAAATATATTTTTAATACCGAATTTCCACTCAGAATTGAAATAACACAAAGTCGAATGACAAAGTTGAGAAAAAAACTTTTCTATGAAGGCCGACCAGGAATCGAACCTGGGGTGTCCACTTAAGATACATTTTGTGTCATTGCAATGCCTAGCGAAAATTCGACATGAGTGCTTATGTTGTTGGAAAAAATCAAACATCTTTTTAGAAATTTGTATCAATCGCTTGTGTGCTTTGGTGTAAAACATCTTTAAAAGTGTCAAGTGCTGTGCAGAGAGTGCAATTAGCTTTCACACAAACATACAACAACATTTCTAAAACACACAAACAGATAAGAAAATAAAAAAAAAGTTAGATTAAACTAAAAAAAAAAAAGCTAGAAGAGCAGGTCTTCGAAAACGCTATGTAAAATAGTAGCATTAGAACTAGTAGTAAGAAGTAGCAGTAGAAAAAAAGAAGAAGAAAAGTCAATAGACAATAGACAATACCTGACGTTCTTCGATAGCGCTCGAATTATTCGGTTCTTTGGTGGTCGGCACCGAAAATGAGCGTTGTGTTTTAAATAAAACCTTCGCGCCCTTCAATTTGAATTCGATTTTTGTTTTATTTTTGTTTTTGTGTGTTTTTTTTTATGCATTAAATATTGCAATATCGAAGTATTTATCCATACATA
>NW_023460704.1:9712-33202 GCF_013731165.1 Rhagoletis pomonella | reverse complement strand
TATCGAATATTATTTGTCAAGGCTCTATTGAAAAAACTGGATGGAAAACTGTAACTATTTTTTTCTCATGAAACTTATTATTCTTAAGATCCGTGTTTCCTTTCATTAGTCTTTCAGCTCGAAAACCAAAATATTTATTTTAATTTTGTGTAAATTGTCAAAATTAGCACGCATCGAAATAAAGATAAAATGATATGTAAATAAGTTGACAGCCAAGTTTACAAATTAAATAAGAATTAATTCAAGGTGGATTATATATATGTATATTGAGGAGTGGGACTTGGCATGATAGTAAAGTAACGTCGCTCAAATACAAAAAGCCGTAACTAATTTAATCCAAAATCAAATTTTTGATTGATTATGATGCATTTCACCGAATCATAAGTCCCCACATCGTTTTAGCCAATATAAAAAATTTGATAGTTGTGGTTTTTCAGCGACAATGTGAAATGCACCCTTTTATAGTACTATTAACGATATGTTGAAAATTCGTGTTCTTTCGCCTCAAAAAATATACCAAAACACATTGAGCGCTTGGAATGCAACAACAAAACGGATTTGATGGCTTATGGTACCGACAGCGGTGAGTAATTAATTGTGACTACCTGAAACTAGGAAAGCTAATTACAAGCTATTCATTACAGGCGAACCTTTCCAAGAAGTCACCCGGAAACTAAGCAAATCTGAGACCTTTATCGTCCGTGATTCCATAATTCAAATTATTATAAAAAACGGGGTACCTTTTTAACAAAATAACAAAATTTTAAACTAATTCTGCTGACAGCCACGACTTTCAAAACAGAATTTTCTTCGAAATTTTCATTCCTAGAATATAATAATTTATTTGTCATATCCACTTATTCACAACCTCGCTCTAAGAGCACATTTTTCAAACCAGTCACACAAGACAGAATTAAAAATGAATTACAAAAAATCGAAAAACGCTGATGATGTAACAGGTTCTCCAAATTCAGAGAAAATAAGTAAAGAGGATAGTATGATAGTTTGTGCCGCAAAAACAAAAAACAACTAAGCACTTTGTTCAAACATCTTTGAACATGTGTGAATACATACAAACATACATATATGCCTGGGTCTTAAAAATACTCAAACTTAAAATTGTAATAAACATTTCTAATCCTTGAGTATACAAAGGAAGGATAAAAATTGTGCACTTGCACCAAAACTAAAATAGAGTCCACCGAAGAAAATATAAATGGAAGAAAATATAATTTGTACGCTTACATTTACATATTTAAATTCTAGACTGCATCACCAAAAAAAGTTGCAGTTTTTCCGCTTTTTCCGAAAAACTTGAATAACTGCGCCAAAAATGTTCTGATGTAGACTTATGGGATCTCAGTAGAAAGGTATTTTCACACTGTTTTTATTTCTGGCCAAAAAAAACCACATTCGTGTCCCATCTTGTTTTTTCGAATACCAACACAACTTAATTAAATTTTGAATGACGTTCGTTCATCGTACCTTTCTATTCCATCGTTTGAATGAGTTTATTAGCAAAGAAATAAAAAGGGTGAGAAAATACCTTTCCAATGACATCTCTTAAGTCTAAATCGGAAGAGTCTAGGTTCAGTTATTCAAGGTTTTCCTATACCAGTCTTTGAAAAAAGTTGAAAAACAGCATCAAAAATCTCATCATTACGATTCCGTTCAACATTTTCTTTTAATTTTTTTTTTTAATATTTTAATCTTAAACCGTTTTGTCATTTGAGGGGATTTAAAAAAAAAATCTTTAAGAAACTATTTTTATTCATAAAAAACTCCATTTTTGGAGGTATTTTCAAATCGGTCCAGCTCACTTAAATCTTAATATTTTTCCGAAATATTTTGGTGGACGTCTTAAAATATAATAGATTTTATAATTCCAATGGAAAAATAGTACCGATTTTTTTTTGTATGGGGAGTGATGCAGTCTAATAAATTCATATTTATGTATCCAAACACAAACATACGATGAGAATGTCAAGTGCATTCGACGCACAAAAGTAGGTAATTAAATATAAGGAACGTTCGCGAGAAACAATAAAATATTGAATCGGTTAATCTTTATCAGTTGTAAAAATATAAACACACATAAAATGCAGCGCATACGGGAAACATTAAAATGTCAGTGCTGCAAAGCAACCCTTATGGTGCTACAAAGAGAAAATACATTGGTCGCATTCATAACAAGAATGATAGAATACAAGATTGCGCCGATCAGAGAGGATTTTTGAGAATAACTTTTGGGGGGCGTCACACTGGTGCAATTGCGAGAGAGAAATGCCAAAGCGTGAGCAAGAATGGAAGAATAAGAACAAGTGTTGCAAGGAAAACGTAAACAAGTTGCACAAGTGTGACGTCATGCAAACAACGATTCTGTCAAATTCGTTAAGAGAGGAATGCGGTCCGAGATCGGCGCAACCTTTGTATTCTCTCAATCGTGCATTCATTAGACGTAGCTGTTTAGCTCATCTGTTACGAAACTACTGGCAACTGGTGTACCCAACAATTACGTCTTAGAAATGACTTGATAAATATGCTGCCAAATCAACAGCTGATAAATGTAAACAAATGAAATTGCAACAAATAGAGATAGTTGGGCCGATACTATTTAGAATTCAACGCTGAGCAGCCGCCGTGTTGAAAAAATCGTTTAATGTTACACACGTTGAGTTCAGATAGCGTAAAAATTTTCCGCTGGAAAAAATGGCGGAAAGTTGCCAACTGTTGGGCTGAGCGTAACTACTCAACTGTGCGTTTCTAAGACAAATAGCCAACGGTTGGGCAACAGCTACGTCTTTTAAACGTGCACATTGCCTATCAATATTCTCAACATGCAAAGATGTAGCAGAGGCACACAACTAAAATACCATAAGAACCAATGCACTTGTTTCTTATTTTATCTTTTGTAAATATACATACACATATATGTACATATACAATTAATTAGGAAACATAAAGTAAGAAAATCTATATATATAAAATTAAGTGGCAAAACTTCCTGTTCGCATACTCCTCCTAGACGGCTTGCCCGATATCAAAGAAATTTTCAGGGGTGATTGGGGTCTGTGTGGAGGGTGCACATAAGAAATTTCCTGAGTGTATCTTTGAACGTTTTGCAAAAACAAAAAAAAAAATTAATTCTGTTTGGCTTTACGTGTTTTTTTCGGATTTCTATCATTCCTAGACGGCTTGCCCGATTTCAATGAAATTTTCAGGGGTGATTGGGGTCTGTGTGGAGGGTGCACATAAAATGAAATTTTCAGAAGTGATTGGAGTCTGTGTGGAGGGTGCACATAAGAAATTTAATGTGTGTATCATTGCACGTTTTGCAATTAATTCTGTTTGGCTTTACGTGTTTTTTTGGATTTTTATTATTGTTTTGCCGCAAGATTGGCAGTCCTGCCTTTTACTAATAAATAAACAGAAACAGCTGGCGAATATTTACAATTATTAAAAAACATTGACAACAATTTAATTTATAATCTTTTAACTGGAGTCTACTATCGCACCCTTTCCTCAAACGTGTATTAATTCAATATTCAAATAACGTATATTTATATAATTTGAAAAAATCTCCCTACTATACAAATATGTACAGCACACACAGAAAAAAGTCAGCTAAATAAATTTCTCTCAACACATCATTTGGTAACTATAACCAAATAATGTAATTATAACTAAATCATGTGTTGAAGAAAACATATTTAGTTGACGTAAATAAACTCTTTTCTCAGTGCAATATTAACTAACTAGCGAATACCCGGCGTACTTAAATTAAATTTCCAAGAGAAAGTCGGTTCTTTACATATTTTCTAATTACCTTCGAAAATATATTAACTCAAAAAAAAAATAAACAATGCTTCATAGATCGATTTTTTTTAAATCTAACTTCATAAAGTTCTTTAAAAATATTTTGTAAATGAGGCCATAAGAGCTTAGGGGGAGAGTTACAACACAAAAATACATTTAAGGTGCAGCGAAGCACGCCGGGTAATTGCTAGTTGTATATAAAGTAGAAATATTTAATAAACAGATCAGAATCGTAAAGACTCTCAAATAACACTCTTCTTCTTCTTCTGTATTTTATTTTATATGCTTTACTCACCCCCACCAGAGGTAAGGGGTAAAGCATTTAACAATTTTTATTCTTTATTAAAGTTTTACTTCCCCCCACCGGCGGTAAGGGGTAAAACTTTTAATATTGAAAGTACTAACCTCTTATTTTATTAGACTCTACTTCCCCCCACCAGTGGTAAGGGGCAGAGAATTTTAAAATAAGAGTATTTGTAGTTCAAGCATTGCTAAGAATTACTTGTTACCCCCCACCAGAGGTAAGGAACAAGTGACTCAGCTCTGCATCGAACATTTTGGTCGTTATGAGCCCAAGAGAAGTGCTCTGCGACAAAAAATCCCTGTATTTGTACAGGCACAATAAAAAAAGCCCTATAGATTATATAGGTAAAACAAAGCCCTGCATTTGTACAGGCACTATAAATAAAGCCCTATCAATTGTATAGGCAAAGGACATTTGGTGCACACTTGTATATAAGCCGTCCAAGCAAGAGTCTTGACGCAGTACTAAAAAAGCCCTATGATTTAATAGGGAGAATAAAAAAGCCCTGTAATTGTACAGGCACAACACACAAAAAAGCCCTATAAGTTATATAGGCAAAACAAAAAAAACCGTGTAATTGTACAGGCAAAACAAAAAAAGCCTTGTAATTGTACAGGCAAAACAAAAAAAGCCCTGTGATTGCACAGGCAAAATAAAAAAAGCCCTATAAATTTATAGGCCCAAGGACAGTTTAGTCCATAAATGTATGTAAGCCGTCACAGCAAGAGACTTGACGCAGTACTAAAAAAGCCCTATAAGTTATATAGGCAAAAAAAAAAGCCATGTAATTGTACAGGAAAAACAAAAAAGCCCTGTAATTGTACAAGCAAAACAAAAAAAGCCCTGTGATTGAACATGCAAAATAAAAACAAACCCTGTAATTATATAGGCAAAATAAAAAAGCCCTATAAATTTTATAGGCACAAAGAAAGCCCAGTATTTGTACAGGCACAACACAAAAGCCGTGAATTTTTATAGGCACAATAAAAAAAAGCCCTATAGATTGTATAGGCATATCCGATTTGTAAGGCGTTGAAGCACGAAACTTTGCGCATAATCGATTTATTGTAATCCAAAAGAGCAAACATCGGCTGTGAGTCGAGACACAGAAAGGTCAACAAGGCGACCAAACCAACAGCTCTTTTGGAGAAGAAAAAACAATATAGAATTGATTAAATAATTTTATGAAAAAAAGATGGCAGAATCTGGTGAAGCTGGAAAGGCCAAAAATCTGGAAAGGATAATTTTGTCACAAATATCTCGATTTTGAAAACTGGCACAATGGGCCAGAGAAGAAATTGCCGAGGAAGAACCGGGAGTGTTTCTGGAAATCCTTGGAAAGGTTTATGAGTCTCTCAATGAACTCTACAAAACCCAAGCTGAAGTTTGACATAATTAAAGATTTTTTTTCGAGTGTTATCTTAAGCGTTCTACTTGCGAGAGCGAAATGCTAGTAATAAAGAAATTAGCTCAAGAAATTAATAACAAAAACGCAGAGGAGACAGTTTGCATTTCTAATAATAAAATAGAGGCGGGTGCCAAAGAAGAATGGGTCACGCCAGAAGTTAGTGCATCGTGCACCAAAAGTGTCAGAGTAGCTGACACGGTGAAAATGTATAAAGATCCCATGCAAGAATTCGTTTGTCCCCCGGCAGGTCCACATTTTGGCAAAATGTGGGACAAAGTAGTGATGGTCGCTGCCGAAAAAAACGGTGACACAACAAGAAAACACATGTTTGAAGCAGCAGTACGAAGAAAGCAGTTATCACATCAAACTAATGCAGGAAGTAGATATTTGCCTGCAGAGCTTGTATGAAGATGCAACAGAGGATAATGCAGGAGAAGATTGTGGCGATGAAAGCGAAATCGATGATGAAGAAGGAGAGGAAGTCCACGAGGTCGATGCAAATTATAATGAAATCACTGACCCTGTGCTTAACGGTGGATGTAATATACGAGCACACAACACTCAATCTACTGGAAAAAATGAACTGAATCAATCTCCAGACAAGGAAGTTCAAAATCAAGGCAACGTTGAGCAGCATTCAGTAAAATCTACATCCAAAACAGCAGCAAATTTAAATAAATCAGAGACCAGCAAACCTGATACAAAGTCTAGTACCAAACATTCTGATACCAGTACGACGCGTAGTCATCGCGGAGGTAGCGGGATTGATGGGATACAAAATATCGATCACACAACGGGTAATAACACCATTGATACAGTAAAATGGCAAACTACTAGGCCCCCGGCAAGCCCACCTTTGGAAAAATGTGGGATAAACATCATAAACGGCCAAAAATGCAAGGCGAGTTTCCTGAGATTTGGCGTAAGAGGAAGAAATTAACACGTCGAAGGTGGAGGAACTCCTGGGGTAAATTGGATTGGATTTCCTGTCCACAACAAATTTTAAATAAATATTTTGAAGGTAAAAAATAAATATTAATATGAAAAAACGTTAACACTTTTTAGCCCTTGGCAGCATGTTCAACTATCTTTGAACATGGATACATATCTGCCTGAGTAATAATATTAAATATAGCAAGAACTTTTAAAAAAATATGTATACAGTACATAAATAATCACTTTTTTGTCCTCGGTAATATGTTCAAACATCTTTGAACATGTGTGAATACATACAAACATACATATATGCCTGGGTCTTAAAAATACTCAAACTTAAAATTGTAATAAACATTTCTAATCCTTCACTGAAAATAAAATTTCGTAAAAGTGCTACGAAAAACTTTCGTAGTCTTGGTTTTTGTACAATGTACGAAACTTTCGTTCATAATACGAATACATTTTTCACAACGAAACAAGATTTTTCGAACCATACGTAAATATAACGAAAGGACTTTCGTAAGGCATTTTTTCAGTACAATTTACGAAATCTTACTCTTTTACGAAACACATTCGTAAAGCACTGAACAAATATCTATCCGAATAATTTTGTATATTGTAAGAAGGCATTAGAAATAATTACGTATGGTTGTAAAATTTACAAAATCTACAATTCTGTATTCGTAGAATTTAGTAAATACTTTAGTATAAAGTACTAATGCAGAAACATGTTTTTTTTAATTCGTACAACATACGAATATTATCGTACAATATACTCACACCGGCAGTTTAATATTTCATCATATTTTATGTATCGCGTGTCATTGCGGAATTACTTGTTGGCTGCTGTGAGACGTATAATATAATTCTAAACGTTTTAAAAAGGGATTTGCTGGATAAAAAAACAATACAAAGTTAAATATTAAAGCTGTGGATATACCATGCTTTTAAGCATACAATGTTATTAACATCACCTCCACTGCACAGTGGTTCGGATAGCAGATCTAGCTGGACGAAAGTCAAAATTTTTTTGTTTTTAAAATACTTAATGGTACTTGGAATACATTCCTGACAATACATTCAAATAGAAATTGCATTTATTAAAGCATTAACATATGAAAACAAACAAAAAAAGGTAAGTCAACGCCGCCTATTTGAGAACTCTTATTTTAAAAGCTGAAATTTAACTTAAAAGATTGCTAATTGCACTCACAGATATTTGCATAATTGCAAATTGACTTTATAAACAAAAAATTACACTTATTCCGCTATAGATTCAGAGGTCATAACGCAATTTATGTCCACATTGGTATAAGCAAATTTATTCTGAAAAATCATCGTGTGTTAAAACAGAAAAATACTTGGAGTTATAAAAACTTTGGTTATGTAAGAGTTACAAAAATAGTAACTCGCGAATTTTCTGCTTTCTGAAATTAAAACATTATACAACAGGCATGCAAATCTTTAAGCGCTGTTATAAATTTTTTTCTGAAATTTATTTGCGTTTCTTGCTGTGATCTTAAATTATAGTCATGGTAAAGAAAATCTTAAGAAGTGAGTTGTTTGACATTTGGAGAAGTGTTGCTGAAACTTCTGAAAGACAACAAGGTGTCCGTGATTATGTGATTAGTAAATTGAAAGAAATATGTGATGAAAATGCTCGTTCCGAAGTAAATAAAGTAAATTAAGTAAATGACTTTAGATTCGTAATCAGCAACCCAGAAAACCCCAGATACCCAGTTACATAGAAATCTACCGATTTTTTTTAATTTTCGTCCGCCATATTGGATCCGCCATTTTGAATTTTTGGTAAATGACTTTAGATATGTAATCAGCGACCCAGAAAACCCCCAGATACCCAGTGTCATAGAAATTTACCGATTTTTTTTAACTTTCGTCCGCCATATTGGATCCGCCATTTTGAATTTTTGATAAGTGACTTCAGATTCGTAATCAGCGACCCAAAATCCCCTAGGTAAGAAGTGGTGTAAAGATCCATCAACGAGTATTTGTTTAAATAGTTTCGTCCAGCTAGATTTGCGATCCGAACCACTGTGCGCCGCGCTTTGCGCTGCAATGTGGGACGTGATAAATAGGCAGTTTCATCAGTTACCTATCAACGGCAAGCCTACTTAATGAAATTAAAAGTAAGTACATGTATGACTTTTCACTGAAACTTGCTTCTCAGACGTCATAAATTTTTTTTTTTTAATTTATAGTCGTCAAGGAAACAAACATCGATGAAGCTGCGAATCTGTCAAGTGCCTCTATATAAAAATATTATAATGTTTAAGAAAGTAAAACCACTATTTTTTATATTCTTTCATATTTTATATCTTATTATATTTAGTTTTGTTGAGTCTCATAGTTTAATACTTTGCATCAATATACTTTATTGAATGAAGCCTAAGCAATAAAAAATATGTAGTATAGAACCTGTTCGTATGCATATATATAAAAGACTTAAGTTTTATTATAGGTAAAATAACCTTTTTTATTAATTTTAAACTACAGTGTAGTCAGAAAATTCTTCTTCTTCTTTCGTAGAACGTATGATTGCTTTTATTATTAACACTATAAAAAACATGACTAAAATTATAGCACAACACTTTCATTTTTTTTTTTTAATCATTAATGTTAATCGTTTTTGCAAAACGTTTTGTTAAACAAAGACGCTTAAAATTATTAAAAAAAAAAAAAAATAAAAGTGTTGAGTTATAATTCGTAATATGTTCTTTACAGTGTGGAGAATGAAAGCACATTCTACGAAATAAGCGCAGTTTTTACGAAAATAATTTCGTTAAATATACGAATTATTTCTGTGCATTTTACAAAAATTATCGTAAAAAACTAAGAAATAGCACGAAATTCTTTAGTAAATAGTACTAAATTCTTTAGTAAATAGTACGAATACATTCGTAAAATGTACTAAAGATGCCTCATATTTTCGTAGTATGTACGAAAATGGTTTTGTACAATCAACGAAAACTTTCGTGGCTCAAAATGACGAAAAATTTCGTAAGATTTACGCAAGTTTTCGTTATATTTACGCAGATTTTATTTTCATTGTTGAGTATACAAAGGAAAGATAAAAATTGTGCACTTGCACCAAAACTAAAATATAGTCCACTGAAGAAAATATAAACAGAAGAAAATATAATTTGTACGCTTACATTTACATATATAAATTCATATGTATATATCCAAACCCAAACATACGATAGGAATGTCAAGTGCATTCGACGCACAAAAGTAGGTAATTAAATGTAAGGAACGTTCGCGAGAAACAATAAAATATTGAATCGGTTAATCCTTTATCAGTTGTAAAAATATAAACACACATAAAGTGCATTAACATTAAAATGTCAGTGCTGCAAAGCCACCCTTATGGTGTTACAAACAGAAAATACATTGGCTATCAATATTCTCAACATGCAAATATGTAGCAGAGGCACATAACTAAAATACCATAAGAACCAATGCACTGGGCTCATCGTCACATACGAAATCGTATTACTCGTCACGTAAAAACACATTTTTCGGATTATGACATATGTGAACATACTCCTTATCCCATTCAGCGTATACGACTGATGTATCACGTAATTTTCTTTCGCATGGTTTTCGATCCGTGAACGGATGTTACGATTCGAGCCCTGGTTTCTTATTTTATCTTTTGTACACACATATGTACATATACAATTAATTAGGAAACATAAAGGCCCTTATTATGAGTTGCATTCGAGTTTCGATCTTCGCTGGTTATCGAACATCGAAAGTGAAATTCGTATTATAAGCTATGCAACCGTGTCGAAATTTTCGTTGAGTATCGAATTTTCTGTCGAACAGAATTTTGCTTTCGATGGTGTAGCGAAGTGTTAGAAAATTGTGAAAAATGTCTGATTTTGCATTTGTTTTCTTACTTTTTGGAGGGTAGACACTAATTTTAAACAATTTTTTATCAATTTCATGCAGCTTCAAGGTCGTGAATACAAAACACAAGCTCAAAAGGCTGCTTTTACTTGTGAAAGAAAATCCCAATGCTCAGTTGGCACGATCTCTGAGAACAAATCATAGAGCTGTGGATAGTTTTAAAATATTTTAAATAGATCTGGCTCACAAACGCCTCTTTAGACAGTCGGAAGTTTTTAGTAAAAGACAAATATCTTAAATATATTTTATGTCAAAATATATTGTAAAGACAACACTTAAACTCTCTTAAACGTTTACCACTCCTGGTCAGTTCACTAAACTCTCATCCTCTGACGAATCGTTGAACCCCAGAACTTCGTTGTACTAATTTTTACCAAGTTTTTATAAACTTGCTTTCTTTTATATTTCATTTTAATTTGCACATCTTATAAATATTATAAATGTGAAAGTTTGTATGTTTGGATGTTTGGGAAATCTTACGCGGAAACGACTACACGGATTTGCATGATGATAGGTTGAAAAATACGCTACTTTTTTAAGAGTTACCACCTGCTAAAAAAGTTTAATTAAACTAATACGCGGAAAAGTCTGAACGGATTTGCATGAAATTTTGCAAGAAGATAGCTTATGACCTACAGTGGAAAATATACTAATTTTTTGGAAGAGTTGCCACCTGTTAAAAAAGTTTTAATCAAATTAACACGCAGAAACGACTGAACAGATTTGCATGACATTTCGCACAGAGATAGCTTATGACCGATGTTGGAATATAGGCTACTATTTTAAGAGTTATCGCGTATTAGGAAAGTTTAATTAAATTAATACGTGGAAATGACTGAACTGATTTGCATGAAAGTTTGCACACAGATAGCTTATGACCTAGACTGGAAAATGGGCTACTTTTTTAAGCATTGCCACCTGTTTGAAAATGAAATTTTGCTCAAAGATGGTTTATGACCTGGATTGAAAAATAGGCTACTTCCTTAACCGGTTTTCCGATCAGAACGAAATTTAGTACACTTACTACGGATTTCGGAAGGATGCTCTTAGACTGAAAGTAAGTCCGATAATCAAGGCCCCTCCCATACAAATTGGAATTTTCATATTACATACATATCTCTGGAAGTATTTGTGGGAGAGAACTGAAACTTGGTATAGTGATATGCATGTGAAATCAATGTTGGCATTAATCGATTGATGTTTTAATTAGTTAGTTAATTCGATTAAATTCAATCTGATTACAGTTAATCATGATTAATTTTAATCCGACTAAACAGTCGTAACCGCGATTAAAAAATTAATTTTTAATCATTAACTCTTAGTTTGATCAAGTAGGTTCGGTGATTAATTAAGTTATGCTGGAATTGCCCCGTGCACAAAAAGCAAGTTAATCCGGTATGGCTAAGTCGGATTTCCTCATCAATCTAAGCAATTTGGTGTGCATTTTCATTAAGATATATACCAACAAACGTTTTACAAACTAGGTTTGTAAAAGTTCCCAGTTTATGTATTACTAGCAGACCCGGCGAACTTCGTCCCGCCCAAAATTTTTATATATTTTATTGAAAATTTTTGGTCCAACATTTTCACCAACAATTCACGTTTACGATTTTCATTGGCACATTTGTCTGCTAAGATTTTGGTTTGGTGGTCATTTGCCGCTGTAAATAACCTAAGGAAAGTGTTATTTCCGTGAAGAAGTTCTTGAAATTCTCCAGTTGTGCGGCATTTCATAGCACGGTTATTCGCAAAGCGAAATAAATTTTTCCCTCTTCACTCCCTGGCGGCAACAATGACCCGGTTCTATAGTGAATGTCCTAGAAGCTTTACAGTAAAGTAGGTGGCAATTTCAAAATGGGTGCGAATCATTGTTCTACAGAAATGCAATATACATACATATACTTATTTCAGACGAAATACCTTAAAAGTTTGAACGCATAATAATATTGGAAAATCACATCCATTGGGCCAATTGCAACGCAGGAGCGTTCGATATACTCAATGGTGCAACAGGTCGATTTAATCTGACGTTCACGGCCCCTTTTCTCACTTGGCTATTTTTAGTATTAGCTCGACTTCAGCACCACTTGGCAGCACGTTTTTGCAATAGTATTGCATACATATTTAAAACATTAGTCAAACCGGATCATAAATAAGATTTTTAGTAATAACTCAACTACAGCGCCAACTGTCGGATTAAATTGTGAAACTAAACCATCCCGAGACCCACTCAAATACACAAAAAGTTTCGTTAAAATCCGTACAACCATTTAGGAGGATTTCACTCACAAACACACCTACAGAAGAATAAAGAAATTCATTCAAATATAGCTAAAGGTCGGTAGGTTTGTAGGCCTCACACCCCTTTTCAAATAGCCCAAATTTTCTCCATGAGTATGGGCTTGATTTCAACTATATACATATCTCCATACGAAGTTCCAGTACTATACCATGAATACTTTAAGATATATGCAGAATAAAAATTCGATTTATATGGGGGGTGCCACGCCCCCCTTCCTAACAGCTGCCCTCTTTCTACATGAGTATGCGATTGATTTCGTATATCTCCATACCAAGTTCCAGCACTCTACCATGAACACTTCCAAAGATAGGCAGTATGAAAAAATCGGTTTGTATGGAAGATGCCACACCCCCTTTTCCAATAGTTCCAATTTTTCTCCAAGAGTATGCGATTTATTTCGTACATCTCCATACAAAACTCTAGAACTCTACCAAAAAATTTCCAGAGATAAGCAGTATGAAAAATACGGTTTGTATGGGAGATGTCACACCCCTTTTTACAATAGCTAAAATTTTTCTCCAAGGGTATGCGATTGATTTCGTATATCTCCATACCAATTTCCAAAACTCTACCATGCACACTTTCAGAGATATGTAGCATGAGAAATTCGGTTTGTATGGGAAGTACCACGCCCCCTTTACATATAGATTTTTTCAGCCTAAAACCATCCTTGGGATACGTGCGGCAGGTGGCAGTTTCAAAAAAATCGGTTCAGCCGCTCTCGAGCCTTGCGAAAACTAACAAACGGCTTTCTAAATATATATTAGTTGAGATATATTACATATTATAATTATATTTTGACAATATCCGTTGTTTCTGATTGGCGCAAAAAAATCTTGCCTAGTGACGAATTCGCCCCTTGATATGGTCGTTGCTTAAAGCTATTTATATTCGAAATTGCATGAAAATTGGAAAACAGGAATCTATAAGCTTATCCAGGCAAAAAGCTACCTACGTACCGAATTTTAAGCAAATCGGACCATAAATACGATTTCTTCGAACAGATCGGTCCCTGGTCCACTTCTCGGACAAAATGGATCATATATGCTAATATATGTTAAAAAGCTACCTACGTACCGAATTTTAAGCAAATCGGACCGTAAACACGATTTTTTCGAATAGACCAGTCCCTTTTCCACTTCTCGGAAAAAATGAACCATATATCCTAATATATGCTAAAAAACTACTTACGTACCGAATTTTAAGCAAATCGGACCATAAATGCGATTTTTTGGAATAGATCGGTCCCTGATCCACTTCTCGGAAAGAATTGATCACATATGCTAATACATGCTAAAAGGCTACCTGCGCACCAAATTTTAAGGAAATCGGACCGTAAATTCGATTTTTTCGAATAGACCGGTCCCTGGACCACTTCCCGGAAAAAATGGGTCATATATGCTAATATATGCTAAAAAGCTACTTACGTACTAAATTTGAAGCAAATGGGACTATAATAAGATTTTTTCGAATAGACCGGTCCCTGGTCCACCTACCCGAAAAAAAGTAAAATTTTTTTAGCCTAAAACATGGTGGTTACCGAAAGCTATTTGTATACAAAATTTCATGAAAATCGGACCAGCCGTTCGCGAGATTACCTGTTACAAAAAAAAGGGACTTCTCTTTATATAATTAGTATAGACTAATAACAATAATTATTATTTTTTTATATTACGTGTTTTTATAAGCGTAAAACACAAAATAATTACTATAACTGGTGTTTGGTTTCAAACTAGACAAATTAATCAGATTTTATTTTTAATTGGATTAACGATTAATGTTTTAAATAATTAAACGTAATCGCTGCCAGCGGTTAACGATTATAAAAATGTTATCATTAATCGTACAGTTGATTACGACTAGTTAATTTTAATCGTCAAACGCGATTAACGTTTTAATCGTTAATTTTTAATCGTTAATCAGATTAACAGTTTGCCAACACTGTGTGAAATCATGTTCATGTTCACGGAGAAAAAATGTACGTTTTTGGAAAAGAGGCGTAGCACCTCCCATACTAACTGAAAGTTTCATATTGCATATCTCTTCAAATGTTTGGGGTAAAGCACTCAAGCTTGGTATGGAAATACATATGTATGCATGTATGTATGTGAAACTAATACCATACTCATGGAGAAAAATTAGAGTTATTGGAAAAGGTGGTGTGGCAACTCCAATGCAAATTGACTTTTCTATGCTGCATATCTCTGGAGGTGTCTATTACAGAGGACTGGAAATTGGCACCGAGATGTGTATACAAAATTAATTCCATGCTCGTGGAGAAAAATTTGCGTTATTCGAAAAGGGGACATGGTTCCTCCCGTACAAATTTACTGTTTTCTACTGCTTATCTCTAGAGGTGTTCATGGTAGAGTACTGTGACTTGGTACTGGGGTATGGAAAATCAATTATAAATTCATGGAAGAAGATTCGGGTTATAAGAAAAAGGGGCGTGGCACTTCCAGTACAAATTGAGTTTTTCTTGCCACATATCCCTGGAAGTGTTTGTGGAAGACAGAATAAATTTCATTAAATGGAAAAGGAAGAGCCGGGTTCGGCCTTATAACCTAAAGCTCTATTGAGGCATTTGCTACAGTAATGAGAAGTGGTATTTTATCAAGGCCAGGTTACTAAATTTGAGTTGGATATTGATTTGCTTGACCTTCTTTTGTCGGTCCAAACAGGAATCTCGATTTACTGTTGTTGGGTAGCTCGTTTCCAATGGGATGGTGACAAGAAAGTGGCAGACTTACGTTTTGATGATTTTGGGATAATCGGCGAATGGGGGTCCAATTGCTGTCAAATGAATAGACCAGGTTTTTGGATTCACAACTTCTTTATTTTCCCCTGCACAATTTGGTTGGGGATTCGCCGGAAGAAATGTGACGGAACCCTTTGCCTTTGACTGAACCAGATACAAGATAAAAAAAAAAAACTGCAAACGAATAGCACGATTAAATTCTGTTACCGCCTCGAACACTTTGCACACTTACGGCTTTTTACTGATAGCCTTTTTCCTTATGTTTGGGCTCAGTCGATTCCCTTTATTAGATATGGGTGAATATCGACTAACTGAATGTCGCCAGCTTTTAACCCAGTTTAATTATTTGGTTAAGATTACTTCCGTTCTTGCGAGGGCTGATGCGTGTGGTTCGCTCCGTGTCCAATTCGGGAAAGGAAGAATATTTCCCTAGCCTCGTGGTATGTGACCACCGATTCTTTTATCGTGTGTAAGTGTGGGCGTTTCCCTATTGTCACTGTCAATTCGTGCCTATGCCGATATGATGGTTCGTGTCTTGGATAACATTGGTTACGTACATTCATCTGGCAATCCCCCCCATTTTGAAGTTTAGCTTTGACAGTTTTGTTATGTTTACATTTCTTATAATCGTTCTTATGTCTATTATTTGGGCAATAAAAATAATAGATCATTATCCCCCTCTCATCTTCAGCGACACGTTAACAAAAAAAAATGTGGAGCGTTTAGTAGGGATATGAGAATGGTGGTTAGAATGCAATTCACGGGCTGTGGTTTGATCGACGTTAGACCTTACATCGAAATCGTTCCACATGATCTTCATCAACCCCATCCTGACTCGTTCAGTTCGCCTTTAAGCGCATATGTATGTATGTACAAGTGCTCCGTCTTTCGTATTTAGTTTCAGTACGCATTACATAAGCTACGGTAGATGAAAGGCATTGGTAAATGATTTGGTTATGAAACTTTTCTTGTTTGCTTTGATCGATTTACTAGCAATGTACTGAGGATATAATATAACAAAACTATGGATATAACAAAACTAAACTTAATTAATTTATTCCAGCCGGGTACCCTGTAATAAGGCAGGATCAATGGAGTCTGGAGGCCCGCCATATATTCATCGAAATTCTTGAGAAGGCGAATGTACTGAATGAGTTAGCGTGTTGTGATTAAATCGGCGGAATAATTGCCAAGCACTCGGTGTTTAGCATCGATCAGTTCATATGAGTTCGAACCAAGTTTCCGTGAAACATAGGCTCTAATTTTTGGTGGGGCTAGTTTTTGTGCATAACCCTCTCCGGCCACGGACGGTTTAGGATTGGGAATGAACACTTCCGAGCCTATCTCGAAATGGCGTTCTCTTTTGCGGGTCAATGCCCGTTGTGCGGTTTGTTGATATTGTGCGAACTGTCTGTCTCGAATTTCATCAGCCAGAACTTTACGTTGTTCCACCTCCTGGGTATGGTATGGATTTACATCCAATAGTAATTTATATTCGTTTCCATCTTTCACATATTCACGACCGGTGTGCAGAAAATATGGCGTGTAGCCCGTGGCAGAATGCACTGAAGTGTTAATATCATGAATAACACGAGAAAGATGGTTTTCCCAGGAGCAGTGTTCAAGAAGATCAGCCATGTGAGCACGTAATCCAAGTTTTATGCTTTTGTTTGTCGCCTCCACCTGATTGGCTTGTGGATGGTACAAAGGGGTTTTCATGTGTTTGATATTATAATCGGCGCAAAGCTTTGCGAAAGTTTGACTGATGAATTGAGTACCATTATCTGATATAATGAGTTCGGGGCAGCCATTCACCGTGAATATATGTCGAAGATAATTGACTACGGATATGGCGTTTGCATTTTTCATGGGCTGCGCCCAGACATATCGCGAGTAACAGTCGATGGCTACGAAGATCCATTGGTTACAATTTTTAGAGATGGGCAGCTTACCGACGAAGTCAATCGATAATTGCCTACCCGGTCGTTTTGGTTCTCTATATTCGCCGTGAGGTGTTTTGGTGCTCTCATTACTTGGTTTAATGCGGTGGCATAGTTCACATTGCCGAACGTACTGGTAAACGGACTCATACATGTTTGGCCAGTAATAGCGTTGTGAGATACGTCTGTAAGTTTTCCAAACACCCTGATGCGAATGTTGGTTGTGGTTTTCATCGAGAACTTTGGCTCTATCAGCAGATGGTACACAAAGTGTCCACAGTATTTCCGCACTTTGATTGGAAAATTTCAATCGATGGTATAGAAGGTTGTTTTCGATTTTGTATCTATCTAATGGTTGTTTTGAGGCCATGGCATGCATTTTGTTGTACCATTTATCGCCAGTATTTGGGTCAATGTTAATCACGGACGTGATTGGGGAAAGATTCACGTGAAAATCACTCGGAAGGTCAATTGGGTTTCTGCGAACGATGTTGAGAAGAGCAAAAGAACGAGATAAGGCGTCAGGAAGTTCCAAATGTTTTCCTGGTTTATGAATAATTTTGAGTTCGTATGGTGATAATCGGATCGCCCAACGACATAAGCGACCAGTTGGATCTTTGAGAGTTTGTAACCAGCGTAACGCTGCATGATCCGTTACCACAACCAATTCACGACCCTCAAAATATGGACGAAACTTTTCGACCGCTAAGAGAACGGCTAGGCATTCCCGTTCGGAGGCTGTGTAATTTTGTTCGGCTTTCGAGAATTTCTTTGAAAAATACTGAACCACCCGTTCATTCCCATCATGTTCTTGTACTAGAACAGCTCCCGCCGCGATCAGCGAGGCATCGGTATAAACCTTGAATGGTTTTGAATAATCTGCCATAGTCAGCACGGGAGTAGTAGTTAAACACTCTTTGAGTTTAAGAAAGGCTTGTTCAGCAGCGGTATTCCATTCAATGGGTCCCTTTCGGTTTCCTTTATACAATTCACAAAGGGGAGCTGTGATCTCCGAGAAATTTGGAATAAATTTACGGTACCAGCCTGCTGCACCAACAAACCGTCTGACTTCTTTTGCCGTTTTGGGCCGTGCGAATTCCACAATAGCTCGAATACGAGATGGATTCGCAGATAGACCCTCTTGAGACAAAACGTAACCCAGGAATTCCAATCGTTTACAGCAAAAATTCGATTTGGATGTCGAGATGGTTAAGCCGGCCCCAGCCAAACGTTTTGCAACAATAGCCAATATCTTAACGTGTTCTTCAAACGTCGAAGTGCAAATTATGAAATCATCCACGTATGCGAATGCATGTGGAACTAAATCCCGGAAAATTTTATCAATGAGAATGGCTAATGTGGCGGGTGAATTTCTCAACCCCATCGTCATGCGACGAAAAGCGTAAAGCCTGTTCCCGAATGCAAATGCTGTTTTCAGTTGGCTCGATTTTGCCAAGGGAATTTGAAAGAAAGCTTGAGACAGATCAATACTGGTTAGGTATTTTGCTGACTTTAGTCGTGCTAAAATCTGGTTAGTATCCGTAATTGGATAGGCATTTGGAACGGTGATTTTATTCAATTCTCTTGCGTCCAAGCATACGCGACAAGTTCCGTCTTTCTTTTTTACAGCCAGAATTGGTGACCGCCAAGGACTTTCTTCGATGGTCATAATGATGTCACGACTACGCATTTTGTCCAGTTCGGCTTGAACCTGTTCAGCCACGTATGGCGATACTGGATACTGGCGTTTCATGACGGGTTTTGCATCACCTGTGTCAATTACGTGTTCGATCTGATTAGTGACATTTAAGGGACCAGACACAGGAGTTGGATTAAAAAGTTTGAGAACGGCGTCCAACATTTGTCTTTGTTCTGGAGTGAGATTATGTGGAAGGCTGACGCTGGTCATTTTTGGTGTATCTATGTCACCGTCTAAACCGAGTGTGGAAGCGTCAATTGGCTCCAGATCACTACTCATAGAAGATAACTGAGCTGGTTCTTTCCCACTCCATTGGTTACAAAAATTAATAAATTCATCCGCCGTAACCATTTCAACTTTCGCGGATGCAACCTCATCCGTATCACCTTTGGCTGTATTTTTTAAAAATCGCTCCACTTTTTCTTGGTTCTGCACCAGTTCGAAAAAGAAGGCCTCAAGGAATGTCCGTCCCATAATTGGGTGTTTCAGTGAGATCGGAACGACAATGGTTGGCACAATTCGGGTAAGACTACCGACCGTGTATAATACATTCACTTTACCAATGGCCTTAAAAGAGATCGAATTATCGGCAAGACCAATGGATGTTTTGGTAGGTTGCAACTGTCCCCATTTGTGCTTCTCATAAAACGTTTGTGATACGACTGTGACTTCGGCTCCACCATCGAGTAAAACCGTATGAGAATGGTTGTTAACCATAACCGTGAGATAATCGCGACAATCGTTCGGAATGTTATAGGTCAAACATTTCTCTGAGATAAAGAAAACATCGCGGAGTCGTGGTTGGTTAACTTGATTAACCGCGTCTTGTTTGTGATTAGGGACTGGGGCTGAAGTAGGTTTGGTAATTGGTGGTGTTCGTTCAGAACATTTGGTTGATGGTTCTTTGCCATCCCTTTGAGTTTGATTATATTCGTTAAGAATCAGAGTAGAATTATTACTGGAATTCGGGACTGAAGATGTGTCGATTTGTAGAGGGACTTCGGTAGAATGAGGATTATTAGAGACAGTGGATTTAGAAAAAGTTATGGATTCTGAGTACGACGGGCCACTATTCCCAATCGACTCACTTATGCGTTTTTTGAACACGGGCATTGGTCCGACGTCACTCCCGGTCGTGTACATTTGTAGCATATCATCCGATTCGGTTGGGTTCGACACCTTTTGAAGTGATGACCCCACACGAGACATTTTGCACATCGTAAATTTTCGTCCCCCTCAACAGTGAGAAATGGGTCGACGATGGTTCCTGCTTTCGTGTCATTCTCATTTCGATTTGTGTCATTTTTATAATCACCGACTGGTTTCGAATCCGTACGTTTCTGAGATGGTTTAAAGGGTTTCTTATGCTTGCCCACGTATGAACATTCCCTGTCATCTGAGTCGGATCCAGGGAACGAAGCGGTATATTCCGAATGTGAAGAATCATCCGGCGAATCATGTAGTGCCGAAATTTCCCGTGGTTCTGATCGCTGTCTATCCGAACGGGTCCTTTCCGGACGGGATGTGGCAACAATGAACGAATGCGGTGCAATTCGCTGAGCGAACTCCCGCAATTGTTCTAACGTGTGGACTTGTCGAGTGTGGACGAGTTCACGAAGATGATCGGATAAGGTACCGATGATGATATCGAGGTGATCCCGTTCATCCAGGCCACAGGCATTACCCTGCAATTGGAATGTCAAGTCATCGATATGTTTCAACAGTGTTTGCGACCGTGGGTCGAATTTAATCTGCGCATATGACATTATTACTTGAGCCCGAGTATGTTTGTTGAGGAAACGAGCACGAAGTTTTGTGCAAAAATCCTGATAATCTCCGAACTTTCTCAGTTCGGTGAAATACCATTGTCGAGCGGCCCCCGTGAGTGTGGGTACCAAACGCGTAACCAATTCATGGTCGGGTACCCCGATCTTATATCGAAATGAGCCAATAATAGCCAAATAATCTTCAACCGATAGAAATTTTTCGTTTACGTGAACGCCATCGAATTGAGCACGTCCCATCCATGATGGTAAGCCTCTAAATTTCCTATCCATTGCATCCGCTTGGGCAGATTCGTCGAATATAGTGGCTTGATTTGGTCGTGATTGCGGTGGACCGGATAGCGAATAATTCGGATATAAATGAGATGGTTCATTAATTGGTTCTTGGGTATGAGACGTTCTAACACCACGGTAGGTATTGGTCATTTGAGTTTGTAAGGGTGACGGACCAACCAAAGAAACATGAGGAGGATCCACCGATGGTGGTATCCAGGTATGATTCAAGGTCGGTGGCATGGTTTGGTTAATGTCACGAACGTCAGGTATTGTTGGCTGCAAATGAATCCGATCACGGATCATTTGCTGTTGCACCTGTGTTTGTGTTCTCAACAACTCAGACACCATTATAGACAGTTGGTGCAATGAGGGTGTTGGTTCCGTTTCGCCTGACAATGAATTAGGAACTGCTGGTTGAGCATTTGAATTAACCGTACTAGTGGTCAGGGTATACCGTGGTTCAGTTGCCTGAACCGAAATCGGTATATACTGGTTTGAAATCGGATCCGGTCTAGTTAAGGGTAAACGTGGTGATGGAACAGTATTTTGAGCAAAACTCATTGTTCCCCGTTCATTATCAAACCCATGGAAAGTCGAGTTCAAACTTAATCGGGAATCGCACGTCGGGATTACCGTATTCGGTGAAGACATCCGAAGCTCACGAATCTTCGATTGAAACCTTCCGACCAGGTCCTCTTGGCGTGGAGCCGATTCAGGTTTTAACTTTAACCGAGCGGTTCGATAACAATAATGTATCATTTGATGAAGGCGACCCTGCGGTGTTAACGCCTCATTTGCATTCAGTTCTCGATATGCTCTCTCACATATTTCCAACTCATTCATTTGGTGTATGGCATGGGATTTTATCAACCATGGTTGGCCAACGTAAGCAGATATTTTACCATTGAGAGCAGTTATTTCGGTGTCGGTCCACTGAACTGGTGCTGGATATAGATTATATATCTCACCTTCGATCTGTCGCTGTTCGTCTGTCAAATAGGTTGCATCGAGAATGGGAAACAATTCCATGTTGAAAGACTCAAATACAAAACTGTAAACTCAAATTATTAAAAATTCTACCAGTCCGTTCTAAAGTCCGTACTATTAACGTCTAGGTTATAAAAGGATGGTACTCGATTAAAATCAATACAGTATTTACTTCAGTTTATTATTTAATATTATTATTATTCTATTCTATGATAGTGTGTGAGCTAAATCGGCGAGGAAAAAAAATCAATGTTCGTTTTGAACATGCAATTTCGAAATAAAATAATGCCGAATAAATCAATATCTATTTTAATATTACTCTTAGTATAACAAAAAAAATTCACGCTCAATTGGTTGTATGTCTCATGTGATTTTCGGTCCAAAATGTAATTTAATAATATTATACCGAACGTGGGCTGAGAATGGCGTTTAACGCACTAGCTCGAATCTTCTTATGGACCAAGTTGTTTGCTCCCGGGATACAGCGAAGGCCTTGAATACTTAGGAGTATTACCTGTATCTCCTTCGGTCCCTTCTGTCGTCAACAAGGTACGCAACAAAGATCAAGACTATCCACCCCCGAATTTACCGGAAGACCAAATCAGACTGAGAATATTCAACCAGTTTGAGAATGTTAAGCGAAATTAATTTGATACGAATTTCAAATCTTATTGGTAATGAATACACGAAAGATAAAGAAAAATGAAAAGTTTGGTTCAATTAGTATTGACCGTGTTATCGGTTGCGTTACTGGAACTCATACCGAAAGACGAAAAGAGGCAAAAATTATCGGTTCAAAAATCTTGACCGTCAATGTGTGGTGTTACTTGATTAAAAAAATTCAATTAACTTGCTTTTCAGAATTGGCGAACTGAACTGAACGAGAATGGTTATGACTGCTGATCAATGGTGTTCGCATCGCAAATCGATCACCATTCACCCCCTCGGAAATAAAAAATATATACAAAAATTTTGATTGAAAACGAGCTCCAATAAAAATCAATTAAATCATGCCGTGTGAAGACTGAGGACGATAATGATTTACAGTGATTATGAATTCAAATAAAATTATTTGATTCAATCTCAATGACGATTTATAATAGCAGAATTTCTAAAAGAAAAAATTAATCCAAAATCGATTACACTCGAATATGTATGGTTCACCGACGTACAATTTTGTGACCAACAAAATGAGAAAAACGACTAAAATATTTTAATTTTTCTTTAAATCTAATTTTATGATGTATTAAATTGATTCGATGATGAAATTGCTATTTTCCCTCAGATGAGCACGCGGTTATTTTATGCCGGGCTTAAGTGTGGTTATGTTCAACAAAAACTTATTCT
>NW_023460704.1:0-9312 GCF_013731165.1 Rhagoletis pomonella | reverse complement strand
AATCGTTCTTATGTCTATTATTTGGGCAATAAAAATAATAGATCAATATATTAGAACTCGCCGTGGCACCTCCAAGAAGGTTACACGTTCACGCGTCGTATACCTGGAAACATTTTAAGGTAAACTTAGAGGGATTGATATATTTCGTATGCCTAGCGCGCAGACGAGATTTTATAATTTCATAGTTTTAAACGGCCTAAATACCTTAACTCGCTTAAAAAATAACGAGCTATAATGAAATGGGCACAGAAATAAAATCTAACATCATTAAATTATTTTTCCTATTTGTATAAAAGCGCGGGGTGAAACCCGCGGGTATAAGCTAGTAATTTATAACCATAAAATTAAAAGTATGGGCAAAAATCAAGATCAAGACTATTAAAAATTCTATTAAGTTCATTAAGAGACTTAGTAATGGGTGCATAATTTAAATAATTCGATTTGAAAATTTTAACACGCAACGGAATGTGAAAACGCAATACCTTTTGGGGAATATTAAAACATATCTGCTCCAGTAGTTCAGGACAATTGATGAAACCACAGACAATATCATAGAAAAACATAAGTGAGTGAATTATACGCCTTGAGGCAAGAGATTTCAGATTTATTAACAAAGAACGGGCCTCATAAGATGGAAGGGGCTCATTAAAATGAAGAGATTGCAGAGCGAAACGGACAAAGCTACGTTGAACTCTTTCGATCCTTTGGGAATAAACAGAGTGAATTCCAAAAACAGAGTGGTTCCAAATTACTGAGGCATACTCCAACTTAGACCTAACTAGAGAATTATAAAGCATTTTCCTAGTATAAGGATCCCTAAAGTTACGCGCATAACGCCGTAGAAAGCCCAAGGTGGAGTAGGCCTTAGGAATAATGAAACTAATGTGGATAACAAAGGAGAACCCTGAGTCAAACACAACACCTAAATCGGAGAACTCATTTACAGCAGAAAGATGAGCATTAGAAATGGAATAAGCAGAGGGGATTAGATTTATAATTTTAGCTAAGGTCACGTGGTAAGATTTACTGATATTAAGCGATTACTTGTTTCCGGTACTCCAGTCGGATAGATTATTAAGATCACGTTGTAATAAAGAAATATCAGACATGCAGGTAATTTTGCTGAAATTTTTCAAATCATCTGCATAGAGTAGAAATTTAGTATCGTTGAAACAGACCCGAATGTCGTTAATAAAAAGCACAAATAATAGCGGACCAAGAATGCTCCCCTGAGGCACACCTGAGGAGGCTACAAAGGGATGTGGTTTAGTATTACTAATTTCGACGTATGAGATTCGATTAGCGAGGTAAGACCTTAACCAAAGAAGGAAGTTTGAGTGGAAACTTAACTTTTCCAGCTTTAACAACAATATTCTATGCGAAACAGTATCGAAAGCTTTTGTAAAATCTGTGTATACAACACCTACTTGATAACCAGTTTTAAATGAAGAAATGCAAAATTGGGAGAATTCAGCCAAGATGGTGACTGTAGAACGCCCACAGACAAAGCCATGTTGATGCCGATCAATTAATTCCTTAACAAAGAAGTACATTTTATCTTTCACCACTTTTTCAAAAGCTTTGAGAAAGTGGTGAGTTTAGATATAGGTCTATAGTGTCTTACATCATTCTTGTTTCCAGATTTAAAAATCGAAGAAATAGAAGCAACCTTCCAACTGTCAATAAAATCGCTGGTAGCGAGGGAGAGATTAAATATAAATTTTAAGGGCACACAAAGTAAAACACTACATTTCTTAACTAAAAATGAAGAGAGCCCATCTATATCACTTTTCATTGAGGACTTTAAAGAAGATATGCTATTGATAACATCCAATTTAGACACAGACAATGATCCAAAATCTAGAGCGTGGGAAGAGTCATGACAACTGGAGTTTATGGCTATTGTACTATCTTGGACGAAGTTTGACCTAAAGAAATCAGCAAAGAGGTTTACGGTGTCCGATAAACAATGGGAATGCCTTCCATCTAATGTCACACATGTAGGGATATTTGTGCGACCTTTCTTTGAACGAACGTAATTCCAAAACGCTTTCGGATTTGATTTTAATTCAACTTCATAACGAGCAATATATTGGTTGTATAAAAGTTTGTCAAGCGCATTAAATTGAGTTGAAAAGTGAATATATTGTTCTTTGAAGGTCAATCATAAGTGGATTTGTACAGATTAAAGTACTTGTTCCTTTGATTCTTCAATTTCTTTAGGTCCTTGGTGTACCAGGGTAGTTTATGAATTCTCCCGAAGAGGAACACTGCTACGAAATAATTCGAAAATATTAGTTAGAAAAATATCAAAGCACTGAGAGACATTTTTCGAAATAAAAAGCAGATTCCAGTCAATTTTCAAAATTCTGGTGTTTAGGTCATCAAAATTCGCACCTCTAAAATCAAAGGTTCGCGCTTCATCGAGAGAAACTGGACTAAAGTTTAAAAATTTTAAAGATATCGAAAGTGGGATATGATGTATATCGGAGTTACCAAGTGGGAATTCGCATTCTCTTAAGTGAAAACCTAGATTTTCATCAACAAAGACCAGATCTAAGATATTGTTTAACTTATTAAACAGCGAGTATATTTGAATGAGGTTGACTCCAAAGAGGCTATATAGTAAATTAATCTCATGGGAATGATTAATATTAGTTGGCGTAAGTATATTAGTATTAAGCAAATCAGACCAAACAATTTTGTTAAGGTTAAAATCACCGAGTATGCAAAAATGACTATCCTCATTATTTTCATAGATACTCAAAATATTTTGTACATGAGCATCATGTAAAGATTCAACACTACTTGGCGGGATATACGAAACACAAAATAAAATGTTACCACAGTTGCCGTAAATACACACGCACATCGTTATTCATCAGTTGCACAACTGAAGAGCGTAATTAGCATTTTATAGCAATCAAAACACCTCCCCCTCTGCACAGGCCCGTTTTAAATGAGTCACGATCTTTGCGATAGGTTTCGAATAAATTGTGATAAAAAAAATTCCGTATCGAGCCAGATTTCGACAAGTACATAAACATCAAACTCACAGCGGGACGTAGCTAAAAAACACATCTTTAGTTTTAGTGCGCATACCAGACGTATTTTGATAATAAACAATTAATTTATTTAACGTATTAGAAGAAAAAAGATCACTCATGGTTGCATTTTTGGAATCAAGCCTATTCATTTTGAGAAAAGCGAAATGCACGAACATTAATTCCTACTGGCCATAAATTTTCATCTAAGAGTTTACTATAATATACACTAGACACACCTAACTTAAAATAGACACTTTGTAAATTATCAAGAGAGGCATCTTTTTTGACAAGCTTAAAGCAAGGGAGGTGTTTACTTGGAATTCCGAAATGTTTCACAATAAAATCGATAACATTATCTGCAGTAACAGAAGGTTTAAATGCAGAGATATGCAGCCACTTTTTTTTACAATAACAGCAAGTTCCGTAGACAGATTACGCCCACTAACAATGTTATTAGTAGTGGTATCGGAAATAAAATATCGATATTTTATTTTAGTGATACAAAAAACTTTTCACATAATATGAATAATGCAGCTAATGAAAATTAATAAGAAATCTTTAACAACTGCAGTACGTAATACCAAAATACAAAAACTAGCTCGATTTCATCAGAAAATAAGTAAATCCTTCTTTAAATTATAATAAAAGTAATAATAACGTAGCTAAAATTTCTAATCTTAATTCGGATTCAAAAAACTAATTCGCAAGTCTAATTTAAGTATTTACTATCAAAACGTTAGAGGTTTGAATACCAAATTAACTGACTTATATTTAAAAAGTTTTGAATGCAATTATAATATTATTTCCTTGACCGAAACATGGCTCAAACCTCATATTTTTAATTCCGAAATTCTTCCAAATGAATATCAAATATACAGGAGCGACCGCGAGGGCAGAATCGGCGGTGGTGTTCTTTTTGCGGTGCATTCATCGATACCATCCGAGGAAGTTAGTCTTCCTGTCATTGAATATACCGAATTTAAATGTATACGTGTACAGGCTGGAAAGACTTATATTTATTTAGCTCTTTGCTACATCCCTCGTAATTCTGCCGTATCAGTATATATGCAGCTAGTTTCTTTACTTGAGAGCGTAAATGCAATGCTTACGGCATCCGATTCTATGATTCCTTTGGGCGATTTAAATCTGCCACACATTTCATGGAACATCATTGACACCGATGTTGTACCAGTTTCATCTAGAGATAGTTACAATGTATTTCTGGAGGAAATGGCTGAACTTTGCCTCAAACAAATAAATATATGTCCAAATAAGTTTGGAAAGGTCTTGGATCTCGTTTACGTTGATGACGTTCCGAAGGCCTCTATTAATCGGTGTGATCCCCTAGTTTTGCCGGAAGATACATACCATCCTGCTCTTGAGTTAAGCTACGAAATCATAAATGAAATACATAATAATAAGTCAAGTTCAAGTACTAGATATGTTTTTGCAAAAGCAAATTTCAGGAAAATTAACAAAGAACTTTCAAAGTTATCTTGGCCAATGTATAGAGATGACGTGGAGCACTTTAATGATACTGTTTTCAATTTGTTTCGAAAGTATGTGCCAAAACGTAATATTGTTCATGAAGAACCAATACAATTATGGTTCACTAAAGAGCTTAAAAAATTGAAAAATAAAAAGTCGCACTCTTTTAAACTGTATAAAAGAACGGGCTTACACAGTGATTACCTAAGGTACTCAGTTTTGCGGCATAGCTACTTTGCATTAAATAAGAAATGTTATAATTCATATTTATGTAAAATTAAGAAAAATTTAATTAACAATCCTAAATCATTTTATGGTTTCGTAAATTCAAAGCGTAAGGCACATGGTTTTCCGTCCGCTATGCATTATCGCAACACTGTATCTAGCGACAGCCAACTCATTGCCAACATGTTTGCTCGGTTCTTTAGGTCCAATTATTCTGTCGACTTCCCTAGAAGTGGAGACTACCCGTACGAGCTTTGTCCAATCAACTCTGCTTATATTCCAGTAATATCTTCCGATGAAGTTTTACACTATTTAAAAACCTTAAAAGCGTCATGCAGGCCTGGACCTGATCATATTCCGACCTGTTTTATTAAAAACTGCGCTGAGAACATCTGCGAGCCTTTAACAACTCTATTCAATTTGTCACTTAAGCATGGCGTTTTTCCGTCAGCCTGTAAGGAGTCTTTCATAATACCACTTCACATAAACGGCAGCAGGTCCTCTATAGAAAACTATCGAGGCATAGCGAAACTCTCCGCTATCCCCAAATTATTCGAAGCAATTATTGTTAACCAGCTGACATATTCTATTTCTTCTTCAATTCAACTACACTATGACTAATTTATTGGAGTTTACAACTCATGTCTCAAACGGTTTTAGAGAAAATACTCATACCGACGTAATATACACCGATTTCAGTAAAGCTTTTGACTCGTTACTCATCCGTAAACTCGACCTAATCGGCTTTCAGCCCAGCCTTCTTCAATGGATCTCATCTTACCTCTCCGATAGAACACAAAGGGTTATTGTTAATAATTGTTCTTCCAACATCATCAAAGTTTCTTCAGGGGTTCCTCAGGGAAGCCACCTTGGTCCAATTCTGTTCCTGATATTCATTAATGATATTTCTTCTATAATAAAACATTCAAAAATTTTAATGTATGCCGATGATGTGAAACTTTTTAAAACATTGTCCTCTATCGAAGAAAGGTCTTTGTTACAAGCGGATCTGAACAACGTGGTTAGTTGGTGTAATACAAACTATATGACACTAAACCTTCAAAAATGTAAAGTTATGTGTTTCTCTCGGAGGGCTGTTCAACCAGCTGTTTATTCAATATCAAATTATAATCTGGAGCATGTGTCCAATTTTGTCGATCTTGGTATCACAATGGATTCCAAACTCAATTTCAACCATCATATTAATGTCACAGTCAATAAAGCCAAAGGCGTTTTTGCATTTGTAAGGCGATGGTCAAAAGAGTTCAAAGATCCTTATGTTACAAAAGCTCTTTTTACCAGTTTAGTTAGACCTATACTAGAATACGGATCTATTGTTTGGAGTCCCCGCTACCGAGTTCATTCAGAGAGGATTGAATCAATTCAAAAACACTTCTTGCTTTTTGCATTGCGTACACAAGTCGTATAAAGCTCATAAATTTGCCTACACTCGCAAGCCGTAGAGAAATGCTAGGTATAATATTTATCGTAAAATTAATGACAGGCTTGATTAATAGCCCGGGCCTGCTGGCTGACGTAAATTTTAATGTTCCTTCTCGAGTGTCAAGACATTTTCGACCTCTATTTTTAAAGCCATGCTAAACTAATTTTGAACTAAACGAATCATTCCGTGGTTTGTGTCAGGATTTTAACTGTCATTCCAGCACGTTTGACGTATCGGACTCGATTTTTACTATAAAGAAAACTATTATTTCCACTCTCAATAATTGAAATACTATCTTTAGCATATCCAATCAGCTGATGAATTTGATTCTGTAGCTGAATAGTTTTAGATCTCGACACCTAACAAACTCCTGTTTCCACTACTCGCCACCAAAAAACTAAAAAAAAAAAGGTTCCGTACGTCATGCGGACTGCGCCCCTCGTGTCGGTTGGGCGGGAATGGAGGGTAAAAAGCCGTTGGGATTAAATAATAATAACTGAGTTGCCAACCGATAACACCTTGTATTATTGCATCATGGGACCGGTTTGTGATTCGCATCGCGGTTGTGGACGCATTTAAATTTTTTCGAAATTCTATTAAATGATAACCCTCTAGTACATATGGCCGCCTACAGGCCATTTTTTTGAGTTCCCACTTTTGGATTCATACGAATGAGCTTTGTCTCTTTATTTGATTAATGTCGCGTTGGAAGCGTAATAATAAGAAAACGAATTCTGATTTTATTGATAACTAGCCAATACCCGCTTGCTTTGCGGCTGCTAATAAGAACTTTTGCGTTGGCGAATGCAAAAGAGCGTTTAAGAGCAAAAATAGTCTTTAAAGTCAAAATTTTTAGTTTAAGTTGAACCACTAAAGCGCAGTATCCTCCTCAAATATAGGCCAAAATAGTAACGCTGTGATGCCATATCGTTGGCTGAGTGGAAGATCAACCTATCTCGGCAGCCAGTTAAAAAACCCCCTATCTCAGAATTTGGTTGAAGAACGCCCTATCTTAAACGAAAAAGCATTGAACATGTACTGAGATAGTGCGCCACCTGAAATACGGGGTCGTGTGATATCTTGAATAGCATTCAAATGAAGCAATTGATATACCTACCATGATCTTTCCTTGTTGGTTCGCCACTTTTACAATTCGTATTAAATTTATGAACTGATTTCTAGGTATGTATATGCAAGATCGCAATTTTGCGGTATTTCAATGCATACTTAACCCTATCCTTCATTTAGAAATCTGCAACTAAATTCATATAATTTAAACATGGGGCCAAAGCAGACCAACCACACGGGGTTCTATACATTTCGGCTGCAACGCCATCCATTGGGTCCATTTTCTGCAAAACCATTGCTTACCATAAAATGAATACGTATTATGAATTTTAACCTCGACTCCAGTGCCACTCAGCGGGTCTAAAGATTTTTTCATCATACATGTACATAGCTCACATTTAAAATTTTAACGAAATCGGTTAATAAATGCGACTTGTATAAATAACTCTACTCCAGCATCACGTAGCTAGTTTTCTAATAGCATGTAATAAGACCATATATGTAAGGTATAACCTCCGACAATTTGACGGAACTCTATTCAGTGGTTTTTGAGTTTAGTCCGAACAACGAAAACGGCTATCATTTTGTGTATATAGGTATGTAGTCTATAACGAATCTCATAAAAACCAAAGCTTCAAACTTTGTGCTAAATTAAAAAAAAAAAAAAACACTAATTCAGTGGGATTTAGAAATCTAGGAGAAAATGGTTCCCAATCGAGTGATACTTACGCGTTTACCTAAATGTATATACATAGATGCAGCCTTTCCAATAACTGCCACTTTTCGCCATGAGTACGGTATTAATAATATATGTAGCTGTGTCGAATTTCAGGACGTTAGAGTAAGCGGTTCTAGAGATTAGCTTTATGAGGAGTTCAGTTTGTTTGGGAGGTGCCACGCACCCTTTTCCAATGCCTGCCAGTTTTCGCCATAAGTAGAGTATTTGCAATTTATGCTTCCATGCTAGGTTTCAGTTACCCAGCGTAATTGGTTTTTGAGATAGAATGGTTTTTTTACTCTTTAGTCTGTATAAACATTTTACGAATATCCCGACCCCAGCGCCACATACCAAGTAAATTTTTGGTCGGAATATTTATTTTTAAGGTGCTGGCATATGTTCCAAATATGAATCAAATCAGTGGAGCCGTTTAGTAGTGAAATACAATGTACAGAAAACTATATGAAATTGTAATACCGTAACGTCTCAGATTTCTTAATTTTTTGGCAGCAACAACAAAAAGCTTTGATTTTTTTTAGCGAAAAACCTTTCACACAGTAGTCTCAAAAAAGTGCGATTGGTTAGGCTTGAACACACTGAAATTTAATGTCAATAAAGCTAAGTTTGTGGTTACATCATGGCGAAATTTTGAGATCAGTGCGGTGTTAACTCTAAATATAAACAACGAAGCACTGGAAAAAGTTAATATATTCAAATACCTAAAAATAAAGATCGATGATTAACTGAAAAAAAATGGATTCTATATTTTCAGTTAGACCTCTAGCAATATGTACATCGGTGAAACCTGCATTTAAACAACAACCACGCCGTCGAGTTTAAATAGCGGCCAATCAGCTGCACTTGATAGTAGTTGGTTGAATAAGGAAAAATTAATTAGCAACAAGAGTTTACGGGATGTAGATAGCTCAGTGGTTAACGCTTCTGACTTTGAACATCAAATACGCAGGTTCGATCCCTGCTGAAGTCTAGAAAAAAGAAGTCTGATGAGGAGATGTGGTGCTCTCCGAAATAGTGCTATAACTTCTACCGCTTAGACTTTGTTGCTTTTTCAATTTTTCCCAATAAACAATTGCGGTACAAAGCTCAATGAAAATATTAAAAATAAAATGTTAACAAGCCACAATAACATTGACAAATACATAGTTTAGGCAGAGCCTGCCAGAAACTATACAAAACAGCAAATAAGCAAATGGATGTATAGAATTGACAACAACAACCACGCTGTCGAGTTTAAATAGCGGCAAATCAGCTGCGCTTGATAGTAGTTGGTTGAATAAGGAAAAATGAATTAGCAACAAGAG
>NW_023460703.1:21790-33211 GCF_013731165.1 Rhagoletis pomonella | reverse complement strand
TTGTAACAATACCGTTTGGTCACTTTGCCCCAACGT
The DNA here is from genome assembly GCF_013731165.1 of Rhagoletis pomonella. Classification (NCBI taxonomy): domain Eukaryota; kingdom Metazoa; phylum Arthropoda; class Insecta; order Diptera; family Tephritidae; genus Rhagoletis; species Rhagoletis pomonella. The sequence goes on along the minus strand of NW_023460703.1, from coordinate 33,175 downwards.
GTCAATATATACAAGTTCATAAGCAAACCAAACTGCGACCGCTTTGCTCATTACTTTACTTAATTACATATGAACATATAATAGTGTTACAGTAGCTACACACGACGAACATATGCGTGCACATGCTCGGCTTGCGGTGCATGTTTGTCCTGTGTAGGGCAGTTCACGAGCATGCTCGCAAAAAATCAAAAAAATCTGATTTTCAGCGAGCATGCTCGTCGTTTGTAGCGTGGTTTGGAAACAAAAACAACAACCTCATTTTGTGTTGATGCTTGAAGTGTGCACATCGGCGGATAAATGCATGCAAGCCATGTGCGTTAATTGAATTTTTGATAAATGAGGCTAAATTACTATAAGTATATGTATGTACATACATACAAGTAAAATATAAATAAATTTAAGTAACAAATACATAAAAAAGCTAACTTAAAGGCATTGCAATTGTATCATCCGCGTCTTTGCTAATCATCTTTACGCTACCACGACAAAATCACATATGAGCCGCTCGCCGTCTGTGGCCAGTGTTGCCAGAATTTTTGTATAGCGCATCCCCATATCGTGCCGCAGTTTGCCCCAAAAATCCCCATTTTTCTTCTAAATCCCCATTTAAATCCTCTTAAGTAAGAAAAAAACATGTATTCTCATTTCTGTTACTTCGTTTTATTACAGTTTTGAATACTTTTATATAACAAATTTTCACAGTTGTATATGTGTACATATATATGAGATCATTTGCTTATTTACGTATAGCGGTTTCTTATTTTGTATGGTTTTTGGAGACTATTTAACGACATACCTTCGGCCCAAGGTTCCTATTCCCATTGCTGTCTGTAAGTTCGTAAATTTTTTTTTGTGCGCTTGCCACTTTGTAAAATTCTTTTTACACTAAGGAAATCAGAAATATATGCAGTTCATTCGGTAAATGCCAATCACAACGATCCTTTTAAAATTTGGTGTAATGAAGTGAGAGCAAATTGTGTGTTCAGCGAAAGCCATTAAAACAGGCATTTTCCACGAATAATGCTTTGACAAAGAAAATCTTTGTTTGAGAAATTTTTAAGGGCAGGCAGTAAAATATATGTATTTTAATTCCAATATGAATATTTTAAACCACACAAAAATCCCCATCAAATCCCCACATCCCCAACCGAATAAGTTTATCCCCAAATGGTTTCAGAAGTCCCAAAAATGCGGCGAAATCCTCACGTCTGGCAACTCTGTCTGTGGCAAACGACAGCGAGCATGTTGGCGCACATGTGCGCGCATATGTTAGTCGTGTGTAGCCAGTTTAACTGAATTACCTAAGTTTTCTCTTACGTTTTCATTTGCCTTTGCATAGGGATACATATGCATGTACCTACATCAGTGGTGCATATAGCGTAGCTTTACGACAGTGCGAACGCGAATTTTTTCTCGCTGATTTAAATTTCGAGTTTTGTAGTGTGTAAAGTGCTTATAAAGCAAAAAATTTGCTAAAAAGTTTGGTGTTAACTTATTTTATATAGTGCCTGTGTTTTTAATGGTGTGAATCACTATCAAGGTATGTAATTTGCATTTTATTGTATATCTTTGCTTATAAGTATATAAATACAAAATAAGCAAAGGGGATCCCTTTTGGCGCCGGCCAAACAGCTGATTTTGACAGCAGTGAACTGTTTGCTGTGTGCAGAACTTAAAGCTTTAACCTAAGATTAAAAGCTTTAAAAAAGCTATATCTTAAAGCGACTGAAAGCTTCAGTACAAAACTCTAGGCTTGAGCTTCCAGCGCTAAGCTTAAAGCTCTGAGTCTAAAGCTACCCTTTATAAGGTGATGCCAACTCACCAAAAGGGCCGCAAATAAAATATGGAAAAGGGAGAAAATTTTCCAGATCCTTTTAAAAGGGGTAGCAAGATCTTGAGGTCACCAGTCGCGGATGCAGATAGGTATGTGCGAATGAGATCGTCGCCTGACTTTCCAGCACCGGAAGTAGCACGATCCTCTCCGCTAGATCTCAGCCGCTGAGTAGCCTCGTTGAGATGAAGGCACTTCCCAGACGCTCCATACATCAACCGATGAGAGACTTGGTGAATGAAATCGTGATAATATACGAGGGAGTGAAGTCGTTAAAAGGCAATGAAGGAGTGGCAAAGGAGCCCCACAGATGTAAAGCCACTCAAACTTCTCCACCCTTTAAAATGGTAAAAAAAATGGTCCTAAAAGAGGCCTCGAAGACCCCCCGACCAGTGAGGTTAACCCGGCTAAGCGGCCCGGAGTTATCGAAGTGGCTACAAGCCAAAATATGGCGAAGAGAAAACAATGGTGTCCTATGGAGATGCTTTGGCTAACACTAACAAAACAGCCCCCGGTGAACGGATCGTGAAAAAAAGACAAAAAGCCGAATAAGGCTAAGCCATACCCTAAACCAATTAAACCGAATGCCATCGTTATCAAGAACGTAGGCGACATGTCTTACAGCGATATGCTGAAAACAGTCAAAAGCAGTGCTGACTTAAATAAGCTTGGCGAGCAAGTCAAAAGAGTACGCAAAACTGCCAAAGGAGAAATGCTGCTCGAACTCAATCATGTACACGAGGAAAATACAGAACTTTTTAAGAAGGGCGTGCAAAATCTGCTGGAAAATGAAGCGGAAATAAAAGCTCTATCTAAGGAAACCTCGATAGAGATACATGATCTAGATGAGATCACCACAAAAGAAGATATAGCTAAGGCTATCTCTGACACCATAACGTCGATTCAAACCTTCGACTTAACCTGGATCGAATCTCTCCGTAACGGATACTCAGGTACTCAAATAGCTTCGCTTTCGCTACCACAGCTCGTTGCGAAAAAGATTATAGTAGCTCAGAAAATTTAGATTGGGTGGTCAGTATGTCGCATTCATGAAAAGACTACTCTGACCAGGTGTTGTAGATGCCTGGATTTTGGTCATCAAGCGAGAGACTGCACAAATGAAAACCCCAGTGGCTGCTGTTTTAAGTGCGGCGAGAAAGTCCATAATGCCAAGCAATGCAACAGTGTACCCTTATGCGTGCTGTGTAAATAAAGTGGGCAGATAAATAAAAGCCATATTGCTGGTAGCAAGCAGTGTCCATTCTTTCAGCGTGCGTTAAAAAAAGAGCAAAGATATGAAGTTGCTGCAGCTAAACTTAAGCCACTGCGAAGCTGCCCAGCAGCTGCTCTGTCAGACAATTATTGAGTAAAGCATTTATGTAGCAATTCTAAGTGAACAGTACAAGAAACCTAACCAATGTACTTGGATCTCTGATCATAAAAAGAAGGCCGCGATACGGGTTTGTGGGAAAAAAGGCATTAGTGGCAAACCTAGCAGTCATGAGTTTTTTGTTAAAACAAAGATCGAAGGGATCTATATTTACAGCTGCTATGCACCACCGAGCCTCAGTCAGCAGGAATTTGAATTGTTACTAGACAGACTTGTGCAAGATGCCACGATGTATTCGCCAAAAGTAATAGCTGGAGATTTCAACGCTTGGGCTTTAGAATGGGGCAGCAGTAGAACAAACAATCAAGGGCATGCCTTGCTAAGAGCATTTGCTTCGCTGGACCTGCTTCTGTTGAATACAGGCAACAGAAACACGTTTGAGAAAACCGGCAGAGGCTCCATTATTGACTTAGTTTCCTGTAGTCAATCACTGGCAACAAAAACCACGTGGAAGATAAACGAAAGGTATACGCACAGCGACCACTTATCTATAATAACTGAAATAAAAAGTACAATTACAGTGTCTCGTCAAAACGTCCAAAGTGATGTAAGTAGTTGGTGCACAAAATCATTTGATATAAATATGTTTAAATTAGTAATTAGCGAAATAAGCAGCGTTATGAATATGCAGGGTAATGCAGAAATCCTCTCCGAAGCCCTCACTCAAGGTCTTATCAAGGCATGCGATTCTTCTATGAGTAGAAAGGTTCGCAGAAACGACCGGGGACCCGTATACTGGTGGACGGTTGAAATAGCGTCGTTACGGTCACAATGCAATAAAGGTATAAGAAAATTCCAAAGAATAAGGTCGGATGAACTAAGGCATAGTTTTAAATCATTGCGAAAGAAATTAAAAGATGCTATAAAAACTAGCAAAAGAGATTGTTTCAAGGAACTTGGTAATGAAATTGATGAGTATCCTTGGTGTGGCGCCTATAAAGTGGTAATGAAAAAGTTCAAAGCTAGCCAAATGCAGATGCCAACATGCCCGACGTTGCTTAAAGATCCGCGGGCGGATCCCCAACCATTCCCAGCGTCAATAGATGCTATGGCAAATGCCTGTGTTCCTCCTGTAAAGAAGGAGCAAATTTAAAGTGCGGCCAAACGTTTAAAAAACAACAAGGCTCCCATCAGCATTTTCAGAAGTTTTTAATAGATGCCTTCAAGACGGCATATTTCCGAATAGATGGAAAAGGCAGAGGCTGGCCCTACTCCCAAAGATTGGCAAACCTCTTGAGGAACCAAGCTCTTATAGACCCCTGTGCATGATTGATGCTTTAGGTAAGTTGTTGGAGCGTATCATCTGTAACCGCGTATGGGAGCATACTGATTCTACGCATTGTTTGTCAGATGCACAGTATCGTTTTCGAAAAGGTAGGTCAACAGTCGACGCAATACGTAGAGTCGCTGACATAGCCGAAGAAGCAATAAAAGGTAAACGCTGGAAAAACGGCGCAAAAGAATACTGCGCGGTAGTAACCCTAGATGTTAAGAATGCGTTCAACTCACTAGGCTGGCCGCATATCCTTAGTGCGCTGAAATCGATCAGCACCCCGGGATATTTGATTAACGTAATGCAATAGAGTTCTTTATTATACTACTGATGCAGGTACGAAGGATTATGTCGTTACCAGAGGTGTTCCTCTAGGTTCCGTCCTCGGTCCGTTGCTATGGATCATTGCTTACGATGGAGTCTTACGCCTCCCTGTTCCAAAGGGTGTTAAAATAATTGGCTATGCTGCTGATATTGCGCTAGTTGTCGTAGCGAAAGATATTAAGGGCGTACAGACGGCCACCTCAAGTACTGCTAACATGGTCGACGAATGGCTTAAGGATAATGGCTTGCAGCTAGCTATCCAGAAAACTGGAGGTGCACTTATAACAAGCAGGAAGAAGAAAGAAAGTACGACTTTGAATGTAAATGGGTATGTATTTGAGACGATCCCAGCAGTAAGATACTTAGGTGTGATGATAGACGCTAGGTTATCATACAAAATACATACTGAAATGGTTAGTAAGAAAGCGGCTACAGTCCATAGTTACTTAGCTAGGTTAAAGGCAAATGTAGGAGATCCTAGTCAGAATCGAAGGAAACTCTTGAGTAAAGTAACACAATCGGTTGTTATGTATGCGGCCCCTGTTTGGGGGCATGCACTCAAACATAAATCGTACGCTAATAAGTTAAACTCGGTTTTCCGGCTTAGTGCCCTACGTATATGTAGTGCTTTCCGGACAGTTTCGCATGATGCGGCCATTGTGATTGCTGGTATAATGCCTGTTGATCTAATGGCTAGCGAGATCCAGCGCACCTACTTGACCTTCCGATCCAAAGGCAGAGCCCTCTCTAAGCACGAGATCGCGGCCGAACGCCAAAAAAGCCTCGCCCAATGGCAACAACGGTGGGAAGCGTCTTCGTCGGGTCGCTGGACCTTCAGACTCATCCCGAGCATCGAAGCTTGGCTGAGCAGATCACATGGCGAAGTAAATTTTTATATGACCCAACTGTGCAAGTTTGGTCATGATGACACAAAGGCGTGTGGTTCATGTGGAAATGTACCGGAAACTGCAGAGCATATATTCTTTGCATGCCGTTCTTTTTCCGCTAAAAGAAACAAATTAAAAGATTTGGTTCTGACTAGTTTGAGTCCTGAAAACTTGCTATCATACATGATAAATGACATTAAGGTCTGGGATGGAGTGAAATCTGCCAGTAAAGAAATAATGATTGATCTTAGAGCAAGGGAACAACGCCGCCGGACAGAGAGAGGCTTTAATCAGTGAAATAAATGAAGTAATTGACATTAATTGTGTTTCTCCTGAACCCCTTATCGCAAATGTGGATGGGAGAATACGGAAATGGCGTTATGGAGTGAGCCAATCTGTATGCTATGGCCCCTCTCTGATGAAATGCGAAAGCAGTCCCGGGGAGGTGGAAGGCAGTCAGAAAATATGTAAAGTACCGACTTTCTCTCGGAAATTTAATTTATAATCTTATAACTGGAGTATACTATCGCACCCTTTCCTCAAACGTGTATTAATTCAATATTCAAATACCGTATATTTATCTAATTTGAAAAAAAATCTTCCTCTATACAAATATGTACTGCAGTATTAACCAATATTTTCAAATGTTGTAAGAGGAAGTAACAAACCAAAAATACTTTTAAGGCGCAGCGAAACACGCCGGGTATTTGCTAGAATTTAATAATTAAATTAAATTAAAATTTTCAAACAGGTGGCAACCTTCCAAAAAATATTTTCGGCTGTAACAGCCATCCCTAAACAAAAGCATCAACGTTATCTGGCTGTCAAAAAATTCTCATGCCCTAACATTTTGTATGAAGCATACCGAAATAACGCGGCGTCAACGCTTAGTGGTTAGAAAATCCGATTTTGACAGGGCGTTAGGAAGTGAAGTAGGTAGTAGAAAACGGCGAAACTATCATTTTCGTAGTTCACACAAACAAACATATGTATGTTTATTGTTGGTGTTATTTCTTCATTTGACGTAGCGTTGCCGCTTTTGGTTAGGTATTGCAGTTCGGCGTTAACGCTAGGCGTCAGAAAACGCTCAGCCCAACGCTTTTGTGTAAGTATGGCTTTCTTTAACCTTTTACTTTTGACAGTCATACTTCAACATTTACTTCATCTAATCAATTTGCTTTAACTGAAATTTACAAAAATTGCCTCTCTAATATTGTTTTCAATATTATAAATTGGACCTATAGCAATGCAGCGGTGAGAAGTGTCCCCTATTCGAAAATGCAGTAAACCAAAGCATCAGTGTCTTTTACTTCCAAATTATAACTGCTGGAAAAGCCCAATTTGCGCAACTAAGTTCCAATTCGACATCTACCCGCGTTTGCGCATATTGCACATTTCCATCAATTATAGTTTAGAAATAAAAGAGACTGATGATTTGTTTTGCTGCATTTCCGAATAGTTCTGTGCATTCAATTTCTCGCATTAGGTTTTGACTGATGCGCGTGCAAACATACCAACAGACAGACACACAAAATTTCTAAAAACTGTTGATTTGGCTTCTGTTGCTCTAGCAAAGACTTCGCATTTTAATATTTCTTTAATATCTATAATGTTCAGACATCGGTCTTTTACAATTTTATAATATGTATCGAACTATGCTTGAGAACTGCAAAATCGAAGCACATAGTTGCACTTACAGTTCATTCTGTTGGGGGCAGAGCCGAGAACCGTAATCAAGAAAAACACGTTTAAGTACAATGGCGGTTATTTAAAGACTAAAAATGTTATACAAAAATGTGAAAATGCAAGGAGAAGAAAATCTTGAGGCAGAGTAGCATTATAGGGTACGATCTATTCGTGTTGTAACTCCGAACCGATTACTTTTTCATCACTCTTCCGCAACACGAGTAGGTCGTCTACATACAATTTGCATTAAGACCTAAAAGTTTTACAAATTTTACAACGCTTTTATCAACTTGCAATGTTGTATATCCAGACCACCATACTATAAATATAGCAAAGGTATTTATGGCAAACCTAGTCTAGATATCAACCTCGTCGTAGGTATCATATCAAAGACATACAATTAGAAAAACTCTATAGATAGATGTCGCCTCGTCTTTAAATGAAATTAATTGCTGCTATTTGTATGTATGTACATATGTAGGCATATGCTAAATGTGAGCAAACAACATTTTGCTTCCACCGTCTTCTGTTATCTTTTCAATGCAAGTTGAATTATTTTAGTATCTATTGCAAAATTTTATACAGACAAGACTTGAAAGTATAAAATAAATTTAAAAAAAAACTTTTTAATGTACCACGCTTTTATAAATGAACTAAAATTAGAAAATAATATTTCTCAGTCCCATAGAACTTGTTTTGATAACTTTTGATTTTGAAATTGTAGCAAGTCATTATAAACAATTTATGAGATTGAAAATGAAAAGCGTGGGGCGCATGTAATAGGCCTGATTTGAAATTGAAGAGTAATATATGTATGTATGTGGGTATATTAATAACGACCGCTTAAAATCGATCTCAAATTTGTACTTTCGCAGTGGAAATTTTAGGTATATGTTATGTACGTAGTTTGAATATTGTCAATTAAATCGAATGCTTTGTATTGCATGCGCTCCACGTTTTTCGTTTTCAATCTCATAAATTGTTTATAATGACTTTTGCTAAAATTTCAAAATCAACAGTTATCAAAACAAATTCTATGGGACCGAGAAATATTATTTTCTAATTTTAGTCCATTTATAAAAGCGTGGTACATAAAATTTTTTTTTTTTAATTTATTTCATGTTTGATTTTGTTCAAATTCTTTGTAAGTTCTTCAGCAATCATCTCACTTGTACAAATATAATCAATTTCAATTAAATTATTTTCAGTGCTTCTCTAACAAAATGGTACTTAATGTCTATATGTTTACTTCGTGAATGGTAAACCGGGCTTTTTCGCCAACTGCTGCGCGCTCAAATTGTCGTTGTAAACTAGAATTGGGTCACCGGAGCCACTTACGCCAATATCTGCCTCTGCCTCTCTGCTGCTGAAGCTACCGCCCAAGAAGAATACATACCCTGTGTATGACTTGCGGTCGATGCTATTGCTGCCCCAATCGGCATCCACAAACCCTTCGATAGGCTTGCCCGTATGACGGTACACCAACTTGTAGTCTTTAGTCATTGCCAGATATCGTAAAATATGTTTGATACCTGATTCATGCTCTTTGTGTGGGTTTTGATTTCGCTGTGCCAGTTTCGAGATTGAGTGCAATATATCTGGCCTTGTGAAAATAGCGAGATACATTAATCCAGCGACTGCTGATTGGTACTTTGTAACATCGGCTTTAATACACGTCTCACTAGTGCACCCAATTTGAAATCCCACGTCTAAAGGTGTCTTCGCTGCTCGACAACTGGTCATGTTATACTTTTCTAAAATCTCTCTTATATACAACGCTTGCCCAACTGTGATGCTTCCTGTCTCGCCGTCTCTGGTGATCTTCAATCCCAAAAAATACGACACATTCTAAGCTGCTTGAAATTCCTGCTTTGATCGCAAGAATATCCTTTTTGTTTTGGCAACTGACGATCAAGTCATCTATGTATACAGCTATGAGACATAAATTACCTTGATGACTCATTTTGTACAGGCAGCGCTCCTTAGTGCACGCCTCGAAGCCGATTTTCTTCAAAACTTCGTCCAACTTATGGTTCCACTCTCTCCCGGATTGTTTCAGCCCATATATCGCCTTATTGAGCTTCAACACTCGCTCAGGAAACCGCTTGTTGATAAACTTTTCAGGTTGCTTCATATATACAACGTCAGTGAGCTCGCTGTTGAGATATGCGCTACAAACATCCATCTGATGAGTGTACATTTTGAGCTCTGCCGCTAGCGCCAACACCATGCGAATAGTGGCGTATCGCACCACTGGAGAAAATGTCTCAGCGTAATTCACACCAAATTTCTGGCTGCAGCCCTTTGAGACTAAACGAGTCTTAAAACGCTCCACGTCGCCATTCTGGTCATGCTTGACCGCAAAAACCCATTTGGACCCGATCGCCTTCTCATTAGTTGGTAAGTCCACTAACTTGTTTTTCACAAGAGCGTCGTACTCAAATGTTATCGCCTTCGCCCACTCATTCGAATATTTGGTGCTTTCAGCCTCGGCAACAGTTTGCGGGATTTTAATTTCACAAACATTTTGCATCTTATTCACAGTATTGTACACTTTACGTGGACGTCCCGGTTTTCCACTGCGTACAAACTTCAGCCTTCCTCGTCCAATATGCGCAGGAGACTCTTCCGGAATCGGAGATTTGCAAAAACTTTCTTGGTAATCGCTCTCAGAATCGCTCGAAGCCTTCGCCTCTTCAAACTCATCATCGTTGTCGTCTGATTCTGCTTCACTCAATGACTCAGAAAGCTTATCTTTGGTAGTATCATCATTATTTTCAGCAGATAGCAGGTCGGAAAAATCTACAATTTCACTCTTTTTGGAATGGCAAAAACGTAACATCACGTTTCTCTACTACCATGCGCTGCTCAGGATCATATTACCGGTACGCTTTCGACGTAAGTGAATAACGTATTATAACATACTTTTTACCTTTCGGCTTGAATTTACTATTGTTGATTTTATTTAACGCGATAGCTTGTGAGCCGAATAATCTCAAAAAATTCACCACTGGTTTTCGCCCAGACCAAGCTTCGTAACTTGTCATATTGTTCAATGCCTTGGTAGGCGATCTGTTTCTCAAAAACACCGCAGTAGCAGCTGCCTCTGCCCATAAAAATTCACCAAGTCCATTCTGAAGCAACACACTACGTGCCATTTCCACTATAGTATGGTTTGCTCTCTCGGCAACCCCGTTTTGTTGCGGCGTGTATGGCACCGTCAACTGCCGTTTTATGCCACACTCATTCAAAAATTTATCAAAATCTTTGTTGACGAATTCACGCCCGTTATCGCTACGGATTGTCTTAATTCTTTTTTAAGTTTGTCGTTCTACTAAACTTTTATATATTTTAAATTTCTCCAAAACTTCTTATTTAGATTTTAGAAAATACACAAGCATTCGTCTCGATTTATCGTCTATGAAAACTAAGAAATAACGCGCGCCACCCAGGGACTTGGTACGACACGGACCACACACATCTGTGTGCACTAATTCTAAAATATCTTTTGCTCGATATTCCGTGCTCTTCGGAAAAGGCCTCACACTCGTTTTGCATCTTGCACATATTTCACAAGCAATATCTTTAGTAAATGTCACTTTGTCCATTCCGCGAACCATGTCTTTATTCACTAATTCCTGCAGGCTACCGTAATTCAAATGTCCATATCGTCCATGCTATGAAACTGCCTTTTCATTACAACGCTTTTATCAACTTGCAATGTTGTGTTCTAGAAACTTTCAATGTTGTGTTCCAGAAACTTTCAATGTTGTGTGTCCGACACCATAAAGCAAAGCTTTGAAAAGCTCCTATAAAAAAGCATAGTGAATAGGGCGAGGTAGATGACATCTAGATGTCGCCCTATGTACTACGTTTGCTACACCGGAAATAGACGACACGCCATTTCTTTAAATAAAATTAATTGGTGCTCGTTTGTATGTACATATATATGTAAATGCATGTGTGTGCACCTTTCTATTAATATCGTTGAATT